>NC_049210.1:26394319-26694319 GCF_013347855.1 Anguilla anguilla | reverse complement strand
TATATATAAGAAATATATAAAAACGGCTGAAACAGAGATTTTTCAGTAGTTATGCATCATTTATTCATTTGTCTCCATTCTAGTCCCAGCTGCTTTATTTCTCTGTTAAAATTATGCTGTAACTCCTGTAAGATATTACATCTCTCCCAGTCAGTTTGCTGCTTGCTGCTGCAGTTGAAGAAATAAACCTGCCATGATCTTGCTTTTCGTAGTGAAGCAAAAATGCAAGTTATCTTAATCAGTCAGACATTACTTAGGCTAACAAGAACGCTTGAGCCAGAATTGGACTCAATTACTGGGTTAAATAAATCAAGACAACTTGAGAAAAGCTTGTTTTAGGTGAGCCTTTTTCATGAAACAGGCCCCTGGAGTTAGATACCTTTACTACTCAAAACTTTTGTCCCATATACTATGAAAATTTGTATTCATTTTTTTATTTGTGTTCTGAACTCTCCCTCTCCAGGTGTCAGCAAACAGGTCTCCTGGCAACTGCTTGTGCTGATGATGGCGTGCGTGTATTTAAGGAAGATTCCAACTCTGACTGCCATCAGACCATTTTCTCCTTGTCTGTCCACATACCCAAGGCTCACAATCAAGATGTGAATTGTGTTGCTTGGCATCCTAAGGAGGCGGGATTATTGGCCTCCTGTAGTGATGATGGGGAGATTGCCATCTGGAGCTATCAGTCAGAGACCTAAGACCTGTCCATTTTAATTTTGGAGAACTTTGACAGCACTGAAATCTGTCTATACCTAATTTTTTGGTTATGAGATATTCTACATTCTACATATTTGTGTATCCCCAAGTTTTGTGTATCCCCAGAGACCATTGCTTATCCATCCCCTGACTCATTGCTAATTTTTCTTTTATCTGCCTTTTGTCTTAATTGAGTAATATACAGAACCCAATATACAATTAGTCAGACATGTATCTGTAGAATTCTTGACCCAATACCCAACTTTACTCAGACTACAAATAAAAATAACAAATATTAATAAAAATATAAGATTAACAGACAAGATAACAGAATTTTATTTTGAACATACTGCCTAACCGCTACAGAAGTTTGAATACATAACATGGTAGTGTTATTCTCTTCAGTGAATTGCATGAAAAGTGCTGTGTCTCCTTGTACTGAAAAATATGACTATACAACAGAAGGTTCTTCGAAGTATTTGTTGCCCCCACCCACTTCCCGTTAGGAGCAACTGCTGACATGTCAGGTGAGGTTGAGGTGAGGCAGATGTGGTAAAGCATTACATGCTTTTGATTAACCAATATTTGCCGAATTCATCTTAACAAATGTGCAATTTATGTTATTTATGTATTTCAAAAGAAAGGAATATTACACTTCTGACCTTCAAATAATTACACTATCCTGTGGACGTTATTACCAATATTAATAGGATACTGTTAGCATTGTCAAGCAAATAAGATTTTGTCAAGTATATGATCTGGCAGCTGCAACTATTAATCTACTATTAATTATCCCTTTTTAACAATATACCCTTCTGAAAGAAAACCAAACAGACAAAGGAACAGAAGGCTACTAAATGCTAAACATGTATTAAAATGTTAGACAAATTATCAAAAATGATATAGCTGTAAGCAGCAATATACAGGGCCTGAGCACACACAGCCAATATTATGCCACTTAACAAGCAGCCAGTCAGTGGTAAAAACATGCAGTGGCCAAAGGGAGGTACCCTGTAATACTGTGCAAAGTTTCATACAGTATTTTTAGTGTGGTTGCCCTTGGCAATCACACTACTGTTATCTCACATATTTAGTGTGGTTGCCTTTGGCAATCACACGACTATTATTGCACATATTATTTTTATTTTTAGTGTGGTTGCCTTAGGTAATCACACTACTATTATCTCATATTATTATTAGTGTGGTTGCTTTTGACAAACACACTATTATTATTGCACATATTTATTTATTAGTATGGTTGCCTTCGGCAAGCACACTATTATTCTCACATATTATTAGTGTGGTTGCCTTAGGCAATCACACTACTATTATCTCACATATTATTATTAGTGTGGTTGCCTTAGGCAATCACACTATTATTGCACATATTTTTAGTGTTGTTGCCTTAGGCAAACACACTATTATTATTGCACATATTATTATTAGTGTGGTTGCCTTTGACAAACACACTATTATTATTGCACATATTTATTAGTGTGGTTGCCTTAGGCAAGCACACTATTATCTCACATATTATTATTAGTGTGGTTGCCTTAGGCAAACACACTATTGTTATCCCACATATTATTAGTGTGGTTGCTTTAAGGCAACCACACTACTATTATCGCACATATTCTTATTATTAGTATGGTTGCCTTCGGCAAGCACACTATTATTATCTCACATATTATTATTAGTGTGGTTGCCTTAGGCAAACACACTATTGTTATCCCACATATTATTAGTGTGGTTGCTTTAAGGCAACCACAGTACTATTATCGCACATATTCTTTATTTATTATTATTCCACCCATTTTTTGGACCGCTACTCCTCCCAGAGTTTTCACACCACATACACGTGCCATATGTCAAAATGACCGGCTTCTTTGGGAATCGTGTGCTATTACTTTGTGGAAAGTTTCGCTGCACGGTTTTTGAGAAATATTAATTTTTATGCCCAATTTTTCCCCATAGAGATGAATGGAGAAGGTGACGTCATTCATATGCGAACAGTGAAGTTACAGCATTGGTCGGCTTTGCACACGTGATGCGGTCAGCTCTACGGTCTCAGCAGGCAGGATAGGAAATAGCTGATTGTGGAAGTGAAAGAACGATATTCAAAATGAAAAATTACAAATGAAAACGCTGTCAGCTAGGTATATCAACAAACATATGGCTTAGGCATAACCAGAAGTCCTCAATAATAATAGTATTTCACGAGACATTACGCTAATTCGTTGACGACGTTTCGTCACATGCAGCGTCTTAGAATGCTAGTGCTAACAAACAGTGAACGGCTTTAATGCGATAATGAGAGCACTTTCGGTTGACCTAAAAAAACGATATAAAAAAACCAACAATATACGTGCTGTTATACCTGGTTAGAAAGCTTATGCTCTCAGCTACTGAATAAACGAATTTTCAAACAAGCCAGACTGTACTGAAAACTGGAACAACGCCGTCAACAGCACGTGTGCAGCAGCTTCAGGTCCGGTCTAACTCCAGAAATTTGGGTCGGCTAACACGTAGTAGGCTATCCTGTGTCTATGAGTTGGTATCTAAGGTAACAGATTAAACTCTGAATTGCAGCACAGTTAAATGTTTTTATTTGAATGGTAAAAATGAGCTGAACTTAACGTAAAACCATAAATCAATCACATTAATCTCCCTAGCCCTGTCTTGCTTTTTAAAATGGAGCGGTTGTGCAGTGCAGATATAACGTTTTTCCAAGACCCTCTGAAGTGGCCAGCTAGCTTTATGATTCGCCGTCACTCGTCACAGCATACCGTGAGTAAATCGCTGATCTCAAGTATTGATGAAGGGTTAATTTAGCTCTGAATATGTGTGTTGCAAATGAACTCGTTGCCGTGATGTTATAGCATGTATAGCATACTCTGTATCTGCTTATACTACAGAAACTGTTCACTCCGTTGAGCACAAAGTTGACTGCGTTGGCGGCAACCACACTTCACAATTTCTGCAGGAATTGTCTAGTTAGTGTGGTTGCCTTAGGGCAACTACACTATTATTATTGCACATATTATTATTATTCTTTCCGCCTGTTTTTTGGACCGCTACTCCTCCCAGAGTTTTCGCACCACATACACGTGCAATATGTCAAATCGAGCGGCTTGATCGGGAATGGTGTGCTATTACTTTGTGGAAAGATTGGTTGCACGGTTTTTGAAAAATTTGAATTTTTGTGGGCAATTTTTCCCCATAGGGAATGAATGGCGGAATGTTCACTCTTGTGATGTCACAATGCTCTGTCTTCTCACCCTTGTGATGTCACAATGCTCTGTCTTCTAGCAGTAGTACTCTGGTTTCTCTCTAGATTTGAACATTCTGCCATTCATCTCTATGGGGAAAAATTGCCCACAAATTGTGCAATGCCTCATTGGACATGGTAGAGATTACTCTATCCATTGGTGTAGATCAGCCTCGCCCCCCTTCCTGATTGGCCGATGTTTGATATTTCATAACTTTTGAACCGTTTGTCATAGAGAACTATGGGTCGCGTCATTGGACTCAGTAAAGACCTAGCAACCGCCTAGAACTCCATAGCAACCCCCTAGCAACATCCTAGCAACCGGCTCTAACTCCATAGCAACGACCTAGCAACCGATAACAACCAGCTAGAAAACCCTTGCAACCATCTAGAATTCCATAGCAACCACCTGGAACACCATAGCAAATGCCTAGCAACACCCTAGCAACCGCCTATAACTCCATAGCAACCACCTAGCAACATCCTAGCAACCATTTAGAATACCCTAGCAACCACCTAGCAACACCCTAGCAACCACCGGGAACACCATAGCAACCACCTAGCAACACCCTAGCAACAATCTGGAACACCATAACAACTACCTAGCAACACCCTAGCAACCACATGGAACACCATAGCAACGACCTAGCAACACCCTAGCAACCACCTAGAACTCCATAGCAACCACCTAGCAACACCCTAGCAACCGCCTAGAACTCCATAGCAACCACCTAGCAACACCATAGCAACCGCCTAGAACTCCATAGCAACCACCTAGCAACACCCTAGCAATGGCCTAGAACTCCATAGCAACCACCTAGCAACACCATAGCAACTGCCTAGAACTCCATAGTAACCACCTAGCAACACCCTAGCAATGGCCTAGAACTCCATAGCAACCACCTAGCAACACCATAGCAACTGCCTAGAACTCCATAGCAATCACCTAGAACTCCATAGCAACCACCTAGCAACACCATAGCAACCGCCTAGAACTCCATAGCAACCACCTAGCAACACCCTAGCAACCACCTAGAACTCCATAGCAACCACCTAGCAACACCATAGCAACGGCCTAGAACTCCATAGCAACCACCTAGCAACACCCTAGCAACCACCTAGCAACACCATAGCAACGGCCTAGAACTCCATAGCAACCACCTAGCAACACCCTAGCAACCACCTGGAACACCATAGCAACCACCTAGCAACACCCTAGCAACCACTTGGAACACCATAACTGCCTAGCAACGCCCTAGCAACCACTTGGAACACCATAGCAACCACCTAGCAACACCCTAGCAACCACCTAGAACTCCAAAGCAACCACCTAGCAACACCCTAGCAACCACCTAGAACTCCATAGCAACCACCTAGCAACACCCTAGCAACAGCCTAAAACTCCTTAGCAACCACCTAGCAACACCATAGCAACCGCCTAAAACTCCATAGCAACCACCTAGCAACACCCTAGCAACCACGTAGCAACACCATAGCAACTGCCTAGAACTCCATAGCAACCACCTAGCAACACCCTAGCAACCACTTGGAACACCATAACAACTGTCTAGCAACACCAGAGCAACCACTTGGAACACCATAACAACTGCCTAGCAACACCCTAGCAACCGTCTATAACTTCATAGCAACCACCTAGAATACCCTAGCAACCCCCAAGCAACCACCTGGAACTCCATAGCAACCACCCAACAACACACTAGCAACAACCTGGAACACCATAGCAAATGCCTAGCAACACCCTAGCAACCAGCTATAACTCCAAAGCAACCACCTAGCAACACTATAGCAACCACCTAGAACTCCATAGCAACCACCTAGCAACACCCTAGCAACCACCTAGCAACACCCTAGCAACTGCCTAGAACTCCATAGCAACCACCTAGAACTCCATAGCAACCACCTAGCAACACCCTAGCAACCACCTGGAACTCCAGAGCAACCACCTAGCAACACCCTAGCAACCACCTGGAACTCCATAGCAACCACCTAGCAACACCCTAGCAACTGCCTAGAACTCCATAGCAACCACCTAGCAACACCATAGCAACCGCCTAGAACTCCATAGCAACCACCTAGAACTCCATAGCAACCACCTAGCAACACCATAGCAACCGCCTAGAACTCCATAGCAACCACCTAGCAACACCCTAGCAACCACCTAGAACTCCATAGCAACCACCTAGCAATACCATAGCAACGGCCTAGAACTCCCTAGCAACACCCTAGCAACCACCTAGCAACACCATAGCAACCGCCTAGAACTCCATAGCAACCACCTAGCAACACCCTAGCAACCACCTGGAACACCATAGCAACCACCTAGGAACACCCTAGCAACCACTTGGAACACCATAACTGCCTAGCAACACCCTAGCAACCACTTGGAACACCATAGCAACCACCTAGCAACACCCTAGCAACCACCTAGAACTCCAAAGCAACCACCTAGCAACACCCTAGCAACCACCTAGAACTCCATAGCAACCACCTAGCAACACCCTAGCAATGGCCTAGAACTCTTTAGCAACCACCTAACAACACCATAGCAACCGCCTAAAACTCCATAGCAACCACCTAGCATCACCCTAGCAACCACCTAGCAACACCATAGCAACTGCCTAGAACTCCATAGCAACCACCTAGCAACACCCTAGCAACCACTTGGAACACCATAACAACTGCCTAGCAACACCCTAGCAACCACTTGGAACACCATAACAACTGCCTAGCAACACCCTAGCAACCGCCTATAACTTCATAGCAACCACCTAGAATAACCTAGCAACCCCCAAGCAACCACCTGGAACTCCATAGCAACCACCCAACAAGACACTAGCAACAACCTGGAACACCATAGCAAATGCCTAGCAACACCCTAGCAACCAGCTATAACTCCAAAGCAACCACCTAGCAACACTATAGCAACCACCTAGAACTCCATAGCAACCACCTAGCAACACCCTAGCAACCACCTGGAACACCATAGCAACCACCTAGCAACACCCTAGCAACCACCTGTAACACCATAACAACTGCCTAGCAACACTATAGAAACAACCTAGCAACATGCTAGCAACCACCTAGCAACACCCTAGCAACACCCTAGCAACCACCTATAACTCCATAGCAACCACCTAGCAACATCCTAGCAGCCACCTAGAATACCTTAGCAACACCCTAGCAACTGCCTATAACTCCATAGCAAATGCCTAGCAACACCCTAGCAACCGGCTATAACTCCATAGCAACCACCTAGCAACACCCTAGCAACTGCCTCAGACATCATAGCAACTACCTACCACTGTTCACTCCGTTCAGCACAAAGTCGACTTTGCGTTGGCGGCAACCACACTTCACAATTTCTGCAGGAATTGTCTAGTTAATTTATTAGTGTGGTTGCCTTAGGGCAACTACACTATTATTATTGCACATATTATTATTATTAGTGTGGTTGCCTTAGGGCAACTACACTATTATTATCGCACATATTATTATTATTATTCATATATTTTATTCTTTCCACCCATTTTTTGGACCGCTACTCCTCCCAGAGTTTTCACACCACATACACGTGCCATATGTCAAAATGACCGGCTTCTTTGGGAATCGTGTGCTATTACTTTGTGGAAAGTTTCGCTGCACGGTTTTTGAGAAATATTAATTTTTATGCCCAATTTTTCCCCATAGAAATGAATGGAGAAGGTGACGTCATTCATATGCGAACGGTGAAGTTACAGCATTGGTCGGCTTTGCACACGTGATGCGGTCAGCTCTACGGTCTCAGCAGGCAGGATAGGAAATAGCTGATTGCGGAAGTGAAAGAACGATATTCAAAATGAAAAATTACAAATGAAAACGCTGTCAGCTAGGTATATCAACAAACATATGGCTTAGGCATAACCAGAAGTCCTCAATAATAATAGTATTTCACGAGACATTACGCTACTTCGTTGACGACGTTTCGTCACATGCAGCGTCTTAGAATGCTAGTGCTAACAAACAGTGAATGGCTTTAATGCGATAATGAGAGCACTTTCGGTTGACCTAAAAAAAACGATATTAAAAAACCAACAATATACGTGCTGTTATACCTGGTTAGAAAGCTTATGCTCTCAGCTACTGAATAAACGAATTTTCAAACAAGCCAGACTTTGCGTATTTGCATGCTAGTGCTAACAAAGAGCGAATACGTTCTATGACATGATGACATAGCTTTCGGTTGACCTAAAAAAACGATATTAAAAAAACAAAAATAGACGTGCTGTTATACCTGGTTAGAAAGCTTATGCTCTCAGCTACTGAATAAACGAATTTTCGAACAAGCCAGACTTTACTAAAAAGTGCAACAATGCCGTCAACAAAACGTGTGCAGCAGCTTCAGGTCCGGTCTTACTCCAGAAAAAGACGTAAGCTTGTAATACCACACATACTGCATTGAGTGCTCTGTAAGTTTGTAGTACAAACTGCCTTTGTCTACACTTCATCGATCCAACAGGTGATAGAATAAGCTTTCTAACTATGTATAATATGTGACATTTAACTTCTGTAATGCCGTTCTATATCCCATCGTATTCGGAAGGTTTGTCTCATTATAGATGCATTCTTTGTAACAGTGACAGCAACATTTTCTCACCCCAACGCTACAGTACACTTCTCCGCTTGTCTGTTGATGTACACCTCGTTACAACAGAAGCTAGTACTACTGGCTACCAGCCGATACTTATTCACAGAAGCTGTATTTAAAATGAATAGAATTTAATTTTGTAACACCATTTAATATCCCAGCGCACTGGCAACTTTGCTTAATGCAGCTCTAATGAGACCATTCAGCCTGTTGTAGCAGGGAAAGCAATGCTTTCTCACCCCAACGCTTTTGCTAAAGTACACCACTCCACTTGCATGTTGTTGATTCACCCCTTGCTGCTACAGAAGCTAGCTGACTACCACTGGCTACCAGCCGATACTTATTCACAGAAGCTGTATTTAAAATGAAATGCAACTATTTTTACACACATTTCTCGCCTCGTTTTCGTTCTTGGAAATTCGGCTCGGCTAACATGTAATAATCAATAAAATTAATCTCCCTAGCCCTGTCTTGCTTTTTAAAATGGTGCGGTCGCGCAGTGTAGATATAAGATTTTCCCAAGACCCTCTGAACTGGCCAGCTACCTTTATGATTCGCCGTCACTGGTCACAGCATACCGTGAGTAAATCGCTGATCTCAAGTATTGATGAAGGGTTAATTTAGCTCTGAATATGTGTGTTGCATATAGACTCTTGCCGTGATATTATAGCATATATACCATACTCTGTCTCTGCTTATGCTACAGAAACTGTTCGCTCCGTTCAGCACAAAGTCGACTTTGCGTTGGCGGCAACCACACTTCACAATTTCTGCAGGAATTGTCTAGTTAGTGTGGTTGCCTTAGGGCAACTACACTATTATTATCGCACATATTTATTATTATTATTATTCCACCCATTTTTTGGACCGCTACTCCTCCCAGAGTTTTCACACCACATACACGTGCCATATGTCAAAATGACCGGCTTCTTTGGGAATCGTGTGCTATTACTTTGTGGAAAGTTTCGCTGCACGGTTTTTGAGAAATATTAATTTTTATGCCCAATTTTTCCCCATAGAGATGAATGGAGAAGGTGACGTCGTTCATATGCGAACGGTGAAGTTACAGCATTGGTCGGCTTTGCACACGTGATGCGGGCCACTGTTCGTCCTCAGCAGCAATCAGAAAGCATATAGGGCAATGCGGAAGTGACCACGATAAAAACGGTTTTCCAAATTTAAAATTACAAATGAAAACGCTGTCAGCTAGGTATATCAACAAACATATGGCTTAGGCATACCCAGAAGTCCTCAATAATAATAGTATTTCACGAGATATTACGCAAATTCGTTGACGACGTTTCGTCACATGCAGCGTCTTAGAATGCTAGTGCTAACAAACAGTCATGGCTTTAATGCGATAATGAGAGCACTTTCGGTTGACCTAAAAAAACGATATTAAAAAACCAAAAACAGACGTGCTGTTATACCTGGTTAGAAAGCTTATGCTCTCAGCTACTGAATAAACGAATTTTCAAACAAGCCAGACTTTGCGTATTTGCATGCTAGTGCTAACAAAGAGCGAATACGTTCTATGACATGATGACATAGCTTTCGGTTGACCTAAAAAAACGATATTAAAAAAACAAAAATAGACGTGCTGTTATACCTGGTTAGAAAGCTTATGCTCTCAGCTACTGAATAAACGAATTTTCAAACAAGCCAGACTTTGCGTATTTGCATGCTAGTGCTAACAAAGAGCGAATACGTTCTATGACATGATGACATAGCTTTCGGTTGACCTAAAAAAACGATATTAAAAAAACAAAAATAGACGTGCTGTTATACCTGGTTAGAAAGCTTATGCTCTCAGCTACTGAATAAACGAATTCTCAAACAAGCCAGACTGTACTGAAAACTGGAACAACGCCGTCAACAGCACGTGTGTAGGCTATCCTGTGTCTATGAGTTCGTATCTAAGGTAACAGATTAAACTCTGAATTGCAGCACAGTTAAATGTTTTTATTTGAATGGTAAAAATGAGCTGAACTTAACGTAAAACCATAAATCAATCACATTAATCTCCCTAGCCCTGTCTTGCTTTTTAAAATGGAGCGGTTGTGCAGTGCAGATATAACGTTTTTCCAAGACCCTCTGAAGTGGCCAGCTAGCTTTATGATTCGCCGTCACTCGTCACAGCATACCGTGAGTAAATCGCTGATCTCAAGTATTGATGAAGGGTTAATTTAGCTCTGAATACGTGTGTTGCAAATGAACTCGTTGCCGTGATGTTATATCATGTATACCATACTATGTCTCTGCTCATGCTACAGAAACTGTTCGCTCCGTTCAGCACAAAGTTGACTTTGCGTTGGCGGCAACCACACATCACAATTTCTGCAGGAATTGTCTAGTTAGTGTGGTTGCATTAGGGCAACTACACTATTATTATTGCACATATTATTATTATTATTATTCTTTATTATTTATTCCGCCCGTTTTTTTGGACCGCTACTCCTCCCAGAGTTTTCGCACCACATACACGTGCAATATGTCAAATCGAGCGGCTTGATCGGGAATGGTGTGCTATTACTTTGTGGAAAGATTGGTTGCACGGTTTTTGAAAAATTTGAATTTTTGTGGGCAATTTTTCCCATAGAGAATGAATGGCGGAATGTTCACCTTTGTGATGTCACAATGCTCTGTCTTCTCACCCTTGTGATGTCACAATGCCCTGTCTTCTGGCAGCAGTACTCTGGTCTCTCTCTAGATTTGAAAATTCGGCCATTCATCTCTATGGGGAAAAATTGCCCACAAATTGTGCAATGCCTCATTGGACATGGTAGAGAGTCCTTTGTCCATTGGTGGAGATCAGCCTCGCCCCCCTTCCTGATTGGCCGATGTTTGATATTTCATAACTTTTGAACCGTTTGTCATAGAGAACTATGGGTCGCGTCATTGGACTCAGTAAAGACCTAGCAACCGCCTAGAACTCCATAGCAACCCCCTAGCAACCACCTAAAACACCCTAGCAAATGCCTAGCAACACCCTAGCAACCAGCTATAACTCCATAGCAATTGCCTAGCAACACCCTAGCAACTGCCCATAACTCCATAGCAACCACCTAGCAACATCCTAGCAGCCACCTAGAATACCCTTGCAACACCCTAGCAACTGCCTATAACTCCATAGCAAATGCCTAGCAACACCCTAGCAACCGGCTATAACTTCATAGCAACCACCTAGCAACACCCTAGCAATCACCTGGAACACCATAACAACTGCCTAGCTACACCCTAGCAACCGCCTAGAACTCCATAGCAACCCCCTAGCAACACGCTAGCAACCGCCTCAAACTCCATAGCTACCACCTAGCAACATAGTCCCTGCCAGAACATTATAGCAACTACCTACCACTGTTCACTCTGTTCAGCACAAAGTCGACTTTGTGTTGGCGGCAACCACACTTCACAATTTCTGCAGGAATTGTCTAGTTATTATTATTATTCTTTCCGCCTGTTTTTTGGACCGCTACTCCTCCCAGAGTTTTCGCACCACATACACCTGCAATATGTCAAATCGAGCGGCTTGATCGGGAATGGTGTGCTATTACTTTGTGGAAAGATCGGTTGCACGGTTTTTGAAAAATTTGAATTTTTGTAGGCAATTTTTCCCCATAGGGAATGAATGGCGGAATGTTCACCCTTGTGATGTCACAATGCTCTGTCTTCTCACCCTTGTGATGTCACAATGCCCTGTCTTCTAGCAGCAGTACTCTGGTCTCTCTCTAGATTTGAACATTCTGCCATTCATCTCTATGGGGAAATATTGCAAACAAATTGTACAATGCCTCATTGGACATAGTAGAGAGTCCTTTGTCCATTGGAGTAGAGCAGCCTTGCCCCCCTTCCTGATTGGCCGATGTTTGATATTTCATAACTTTTGAACCGTTTGTCATAGAGAACTATGGGTCGCGTCATTGGACTCAGTAAAGACCTAGCAACCGCCTAGAACTCAATAGCAAACCCCTAGCAACACCCTAGCAACCACCTAGAACACCCTAGCAACGGCGTAGAACTCCATAGCAACCACCTAACAACACACTAGCAAACACCTGGAACACCATAGCAAATGCCTGGCAACAGCCTAGCAACCGGCTATAACGCCATAGCAACCACCTAGCAACAACATAGTAACCACCTAGAACACCATAGCAACCACTTAGCAACACCCCAGCAACCACCTGGAATACCATAGCAACCACCTAGCAACACCCTAGGAACAATCTGGAACACCATAACAACTGCCTAGCAACACCCTAGCAAACACATGGAACACCATAGCAACGACCTAGCAACACCCTAGCAACCACCTGGAACACCATAACAACCGCCTAGCAACACCCGAGCAACCGCCTAAAACTCCATAGCAACCACCTAGCAACATCCTAGCAACCACTTTGAATACCCTAGCAACCGCCTAGCAACACCCTAGCAACCACCTGGAACACCATAGCAACCACCTAGCAACACCCTAGCAACAATCTGGAACACCATAACAACTGCCTAGCAACAGCCTAGCAACCACCTAGAACTCCATAGCAACCACCTAGCAACACCCTAGCAACGGCCTAGAACTCCATAGCAACCACCTAGCAACACCATAGCAACCGCCTAGAACTCCATAGCAACCACCTAGCAACACCCTAGCAACCACCTAGAACTCCATAGCAACCACCTAGCAACACCCTAGCAACTGCCTAGATCTCCATAGCAACCACCTAGCAACACCATAGCAACCGCCTAGAACTCCATAGCAACCACCTAGCAACACCCTAGCAACCACCTAGCAACACCATAGCAACCGCCTAGAACTCCATAGCAACCACCTAGCAGCACCCTAGCAACTACCTGGAACACCATAGCAACCACCAAGCAACACCCTAGCAACCACTTGGAACACCTTAGCAACCACCTAGCAACACCCTAGCAACCACCTAGAACTCCATAGCAACCACCTAGCAACACCCTAGCAACCACCTAGCAACACCCTAGCAACCACCTAGAACTCCATAGCAACCACCTAGCAACACCCTAGCAACGGCCTAGAACTCCATAGCAACCACCTAGCAACACCATAGCAACCGCCTAGAACTCCATAGCAACCACCTATAACTCCATAGCAACCACCTAGCAACACCCTAGCAACCACCTAGAAATCCATAGCAACCACCTAGCAACACCCTAGCAACCACCTAGAACTCCATAGCAACCACCTAGCAACACCCTAGCAACCGCCTAGAACTCCATAGCAACCACCTAGCAACACCCTAGCAACCACCTAGAACTCCATAGCAACCACCTAGCAACACCCTAGCAACGGCCTAGAACTCCATAGCAACCACCTAGCAACACCCTAGCAACGGCCTAGAACTCCATTGCAACCACCTAGCAACAGCATAACAACTGCCTAGAACTCCATAGCAACCACCTTGAACTCCATAGCAACCACCTAGCAACACCATAGCAACCGCCTAGAACTCCATAGCAACCACCTAGCAACACCCTAGCAACCACCTA
Organism: Anguilla anguilla; assembly: GCF_013347855.1. NCBI lineage: Eukaryota > Metazoa > Chordata > Actinopteri > Anguilliformes > Anguillidae > Anguilla > Anguilla anguilla. The sequence goes on along the minus strand of NC_049210.1, from coordinate 26,680,190 downwards.
GAACTCCATAGCAACCACCTAGCAACACCATAGCAACGGCCTAGAACTCCATAGCAACCACCTAGCAACACCCTAGCAACCACCTAGCAACACCATAGCAACCGCCTAGAACTCCATAGCAACCACCTAGCAACACCCTAGCAACCACCTGGAACACCATAGCAACCACCTAGCAACACCCTAGCAACCACTTGGAACACCATAACTGCCTAGCAACACCCTAGCAACCACTTGGAACACCCTAGCAACCACCTAGAACTCCATAGCAACCACCTAGCAACACCCTAGCAACCGCCTAGAACTCCATCGCAACCACCTAGCAACACCCTAGCAATGGCCTAGAACTCCTTAGCAACCACCTAGCAACACCATAGCAACTGCCTAGAACTCCATAGCAACCACCTAGCAACACCCTTGCAACCACTTGGAACACCATAACAACTGCCTAGCAACACCCTTGCAACCACTTGGAACACCATAACAACTGCCTAGCAACACCCTAGCAACCGCCTATAACTTCATAGCAACCACCTAGAATACCCTAGCAACCCCCAAGTAACCACCTGGAACTCCATAGCAACCACCCAACAACACACTAGCAACCACCTGGAACACCATAGCAAATGCCTAGCAACACCCTAGCAACCGGCTATAACTCCATAGCAACCACCTAACAACACCCTAGCAAACACCTGGAACACCATAGCAACCACCTAGAAACACCCTAGCAACAATCTGGAACACCATAACAACTGCCTAGAAACACCCTAGCAACCACATGGAACACCATAGCAACGACCTAGCAACACCCTAGCAACCACCTAGAAACACCCTAGCAACAATCTGGAACACCATAACAACTGCCTAGCAACATCCTAGCAACCACATGGAACACCATAGCAACGACCAAGCAACACCCTAGCAACCACCTAGAACTCCATAGCAACCACCTGGCAACACCCTCGCAACCGCCTATAACTCCATAGCAACCACCTAGCAACATCCTAGCAACCACTTAGAATACCATAGCAACCCCCTAGCAACACCCTAGCAACCACCTGGAACACCATAGCAACCACCTAACAACACACTAGCAACCACCTGGAACACCATAGCAAATGCCTAGCAACACCCTAGCAACCAGCTATAACTCCAAAGCAACCACCTAGCAACACCATAGCAACCACCTAGAACTCCATAGCAACCACCTAGCAACACCCTAGCAACCACCTGGAACACCATAGCAACCACCTAGCAACACCCTAGCAACCACGTGTAACACCATAACAACTGCCTAGCAACTCCATAGCAACCACCTAGCAACATCCTAGCAGCAACCTAGAATACCCTAGCAACACCGTAGCAACTGCCTATAACTCCATAGGAAATGCCTAGCAACACCCTAGCAACTGGCTATAACTCCATAGCAACCACCTAGCAACACCCTAGCAACCACCTGGAACACCATAACAACTGCCTAGCTACACCCTAGCAACCGCCTAGAACTCCATAGCAACCACCTAGCAACATCCTAGCAACCACTTAGCATACCCTAGCAACCACCTAGCAATGCCCTAGCAACCACCTTGAGCTCAATAGCAACCACCTGAAACTCCATAGCAACCACCTAGCACCACCCTAGCGACCGCCTAGAATTCCATGAAACCACTTAGAACTCCATAGAACCACCTAGCAACACCCTAGCAACTGCCTCAGACATCATAGCAACTACCTACCACTGTTCACTCTGTTCAGCACAAAGTCGACATTGCGTTGGCGGCAACCACACATCACAATTTCTGCAGGAATTGTCTAGTTAGTGTGGTTGCCTTAGGGCAACTACACTATTATTATTGCACATATTATTATTATTATTATTATTATTATTTATTCCGCCCGTTTTTTGGACCGCTACTCCTCCCAGAGTTTTCGCACCACATACACGTGCAATATGTCAAATCGAGCGGCTTGATCGGGAATGGTGTGCTATTACTTTGTGGAAAGATTGGTTGCACGGTTTTTGAAAAATTTGAATTTTTCTGGGCAATTTTTCCCATAGAGAATGAATGGCGGAATGTTCACCTTTGTGATGTCACAATGCTCTGTCTTCTCACCCTTGTGATGTCACAATGCCCTGTCTTCTGGCAGCAGTACTCTGGTCTCTCTCTAGATTTGAACATTCGGCCATTCATCTCTATGGGGAAAAATTGCCCACAAATTGTGCAATGCCTCATTGGACATGGTAGAGAGTCCTTTGTCCATTGGTGGAGATCAGCCTCGCCCCCCTTCCTGATTGGCCGATGTTTGATATTTCATAACTTTTGAACCGTTTGTCATAGAGAACTATGGGTCGCGTCATTGGACTCAGTAAAGACCTAGCAACCGCCTAGAACTCCATAGCAACCCCCTAGCAACACCCTAGCAACCACCTAAAACACGCTAGCAACGGCCTAGAACTCCATAGCAACCACCTAGCAACACACTAGTAACCACCTATAACTCCATAGCAACCGCCTAGCAACACCCTAGCAACCGCCTATAACTCCATAGCAACCACCTAGCAACACCCTAGCAACCGCCTAGAACTGCATAGCAACCACCTAGCAACACCCTAGCAACACCCTAGCAACCACCTAGAACTCCATAGCAACCACCTAGCAACACCCTAGCAACGGCCTAGAACTCCATAGCAACCACCTAGCAACACCCTAGCAACCACCTAGAACTCCATAGCAACCACCTAGCAACACCATAGCAACCACCTAGAATACCCTAGCAACACCCTAGCAACCGCCTATAACTCGATAGCAACCGCCTAGCAACACCCTAGCAACCACCTAGAACTCCATAGCAACCACCTAGCAACACCCTAGCAACCACCTAGAACTCCATAGCAACCACCTAGCAACACCCGAGCAACACCCCAGCAACCACCTAGAACTCCATAGCAACCACCTAGCAACACCCTAGGAACGGCCTAGAACTCCATAGCAACCACCTAGCAACACCATAGCAACCACCTAGAACTCCATAGCAACCACCTAGCAACATCCTAGCAACCACTTCGAATACCCTAGCAACCCCCTAGCAACAGCCTAGCAACCACCTAGAACTCCATAGCAACCACCTAGCAACACCCTAGCAACCGCCTAGAACTCCATAGCAACCGCCTAGCAACACCCTAGCAACCGCCTAGAACTCCATAGCAACCACCTATCAACACCCTAGCAACACCCTAGCAACCACCTAGAACTCCATAGCAACCACCTAGCAACACACTAGCAACGGCCTAGAACTCCATAGCAACCACCTAGCAACACCATAGCAACCACCTAAAACACCCTAGCAACGGCCTAGAACTCCATAGCAACCACCTAACAACACACTAGCAACCACCTATAACTCCATAGCAACCGCCTAGCAACACCCTAGCAACCACCTAGAACTCCATAGCAACCACCTAGCAACAACCTAGTAACTGCCTAGAACTCCATAGCAACCACCTAGCAACCCCCTAGCAACACCCTAGCAACCACCTAGAACTCCATAGCAAATGCCTAGCAACACCCTAGCAACTGCCTATAACTCCATAGCAACCACCTAGCAACATCCTAGCAGCCACCTAGAATACCCTTGCAACACCCTTGCAACTGCCTATAACTCCATAGCAAATGCCTAGCAACACCCTAGCAACCGGCTATAACTCCATAGCAACCACCTAGCAACACCCTAGCAACCACCTGGAACACCATAACAACTGCCTAGCTACACCCTAGCAACCGCCTAGAACTCCATAGCAACCACCTAGCAACAACCTAGTAACTGCCTAGAACTCCATAGCAACCACCTAGCAACCCCCTAGCAACACCCTAGCAACCACCTAGAACACCCCGGCAACCGCCTTGAACTCCATAGCAACCACCTAACAACACACTAGCAACCACCTGGAACACCATAGCAAATGCCTGGCAACACTCTAGCAACCGGCTATAACGCCATAGCAACCACCTAGCAACACCATAGCAACCACCTAGAACACCATAGCAACCACCTAGCAACACCCTAGCAACCACCTGGAACCCAATAGCAACCACCTAGCAACACCTTAGCAACAATCTGGAACACCATAACAACTGCCTAGCAACACCCTAGCAACCACCTGGAACACCATAGCAACCCCCTAGCAACACCCTAGCAACCACCTAGAACTCCATAGCAACCCCCTAGCAACACCCTAGCAACCGCCTAGAACTCCATAGCAACCACCTAGCAACACCCTAGCAACCACCTGGAACACCATAACAACTGCCTAGAAACACCCTAGCAACCACCTGGAACACCATAACAACGACCTAGCAACACCCTAGCAACCACCTGGAACACCATAACAACTGCCTAGCAACACCCTAGCAACCGCCTATAACTCCATAGCAACCACCTAGCAACATCCTAGCAACCACTTAGAATACCCTAGCAACCCCCTAGCAACACCCTAGCAACCACCTAGAACTCCATAGCAACCACCTAACAACACACTAGCAACCACCTGGAACACCATAGCAAATACCTGGCAACACCCTAGCAACCACCTAGAACTCCATAGCAACCACCTAGCAACACCCTAGCAACCACCTGGAACACCATAGCAACCACCTAGCAACACCCTAGCAACCACCTGTAACACCATAACTGCCTAGCAACACTATAGCAACAACCTAGCAACATGCTAGCAACCACCTAGCAACACCCTAGCAACACCCTAGCAACTGCCTATAACTCCATAGCAACCACCTAGCAACATCCTAGCAGCCACCTAGAATACCCTAGCAACACCCTAGCAACTGCCTATAACTCCATAGCAAATGCCAAGCAACACCCTAGCAACCGGCTATAACTCCATAGCAACCACCTAGCAACACCCTAGCAACCACCTGGAACACCATAACAACTGCCCAGCAACACCCTAGCAACCGCCTAGAACTCCATAGCAACCACCTACCAACCACTTAGCATACCCTAGCAACCACCTGGAGCTCAATAGCAACCACCTGAAACTCCATAGCAACCACCTAGCACCACCCTAGCGACCACCTAGAATTCCATGAAACCACTTAGAACTCCATAGAACCACCTAGCAACACCCTAGCAACTGCCTCAGACATCATAGCAACTACCTACCACTGTTCACTCCGTTCAGCACAAAGTCGACTTTGCGTTGGCGGCAACCACACTTCACAATTTCTGCAGGAATTGTCTAGTTATTATTATTATTATTATTCCACCCATTTTTTGGACCGCTACTCCTCCCAGAGTTTTCGCACCACATAGACGTGCAATATGTCAAATCGAGCGGCCTGATCGGGAATGGTGTGCTATTACTTTGTGGAAAGATTGGTTGCACGGTTTTTGAAAAATTTGAATTTTTGTAGGCAATTTTTCCCCATAGGGAATGAATGGCGGAATGTTCACCCTTGTGATGTCACAATGCTCTGTCTTCTCACCCTTGTGATGTCACAATGCCCTGTCTTCTAGCAGCAGTACTCTGGTCTCTCTCTAGATTTGAACATCTGCCATTCATCTCTATGGGGAAAAATTGCCCACAAATTGTACAATGCCTCATTGGACATAGTAGAGAGTCCTTTGTCCATTGGTGTAGATCAGCCTTGCCCCCCTTCCTGATTGGCCGATGTTTGATATTTCATAACTTTTGAACCGTTTGTCATAGAGAACTATGGGTCGCGTCATTGGACTCAGTAAAGACCTAGCAACCGCCTAGAACTCAATAGCAAACCCCTAGCAACACCCTAGCAACCACCTAGAACACCCTAGCAACGGCGTAGAACTCCATAGCAACCACCTAACAACACACTAGCAAACACCTGGAACACCATAGCAAATGCCTGGCAACACCCTAGCAACCGGCTATAACGCCATAGCAACCACCTAGCAACACCATAGTAACCACCTAGAACACCATAGCAACCACTTAGCAACACCCTAGCAACCACCTGGAATACCATAGCAACCACCTAGCAACACCCTAGGAACAATCTGGAACACCATAACAACTGCCTAGCAACACCCTAGCAACCACCTAGCAACACCCTAGCAACCACTTAAAACTCCATAGCAACCACCTAGCAACACCCTAGCAACGGCCTAGAACTCCTTAGCAACCACCTAGCAACACCATAGCAACCGCCTAAAACTCCATAGCAACCACCTAGCAACACCCTAGCAACCACCTAGCAACACTATAGCAACTGCCTAGAACTCCATAGCAACCACCTAGCAACACCCTAGCAACCACTTGGAACACCATAACTGCCTAGCAACACCCTAGCAACCACATGGAACACCATAGCAACGACCTAGCAACACCCTAGCAACCACCTAGAACTCCATAGCAACCACCTAGCAACACCCTAGCAACCGCCTAGAACTACATAGCAACCACCTAGCAACACCCTAGCAACCACCTAGAACTCCATAGCAACCACCTAGCAACACCCTAGCAATGGCCTAGAACTCCTTAGCAACCACCTAGCAACACCATAGCAACCACCTAAAACTCCATAACAACCACCTAGCAACACCCTAACAACCACCTAGCAACACCATAGCAACTGCCTAGAACTCCATAGCAACCACCTAGCAACACCCTAGCAACCACTTGGAACACCATAACTGCCTAGTAACACCCTAGCAACCACCTAGAACTCCATAGCAACCACCTAGCAACACCCTAGCAACCGCCTAGAACTCCATAGCAACCACCTAGCAACACCATAGCAACCGCCTAGAACTCCATAACAACCACCTAGCAACACCCTAGCAACCACCTGGAACACCATAGCAACCACCTAGCAACACCCTAGCAACCACTTGGAACACCATAACTGCCTAGCAACACCCTAGCAACCACTTGGAACACCATAGCAACCAGCTAGTAACACCCTAGCAACCACCTAGAACTCCATAGCAACCACCGAGCAACACCCTAGCAACCACTTAAAACTCCATAGCAACCACCTAGCAACACCCTAGCAACGGCCTAGAACTCCTTAGCAACCACCTAGCAACACCATAGCAACCGCCTAAAACTCCATAGCAACCACCTAGCAACACCCTAGCAACCACCTAGCAACACTATAGCAACTGCCTAGAACTCCATAGCAACCACCTAGCAACACCCTAGCAACCACTTGGAACACCATAACTGCCTAGCAACACCCTAGCAACCACATGGAACACCATAGCAACGACCTAGCAACACCCTAGCAACCACCTAGAACTCCATAGCAACCACCTAGCAACACCCTAGCAACCGCCTAGAACTACATAGCAACCACCTAGCAACACCATAGCAACCACCTAGAACTCCATAGCAACCACCTAGCAACACCCTAGCAACCACCTGGAACACCATAGCAACCACCTAGCAACACTCTAGCAACCACTTGGAACACCATAACAACTGCCTAGCAACACCCTAGCAACCACCTAGCAACACCCTAGCAACCACCTAGAACTCTATAGCAACCACCTAGCAACACCATAGCAACGGCCTAGAACTCCATAGCAACCACCTAGCAACACCATAGCAACCACCTAGAACTCCATAGCAACCACCTAGCAACCACCTAGAACTCCATAGCAACCACCTAGCAACACCCTAGCAACGGCCTAGAACTCCATAGCAACCACCTAGCAACACCCTAGCAACGGCCTAGAACTCCATAGCAACCACCTAGCAACACCCTAGCAACCACCTAGAACTCCATAGCAACCACCTAGCAACACCCTAGCAACCGCCTAGAACTCCATAGCAACCACCTAGAAACACCATAGCAACTGCCTAGAACTCCATAGCAACCACCTAGCAACATCCTAGCAACCACCTAGAACTCCATAGCAACCACCTAGCAACACCCTAGCAACGGCCTAGAACTCCATAGCAACCACCGAGCAACACCCTGGCAACCACGTGGAACACCATAGCAACCACCTAGCAACACCCATGCAACCAGCTGGAACACCATAACAACTGCCTAGCAACACCCTAGCAACCACCTATAACTCCATAGCAACCACCTAGCAACATCCTAGCAACAGACTGGAACACTATAACTGCCTAGCAACACCCTAGCAACCGCCTAGAACTCCATAGAACCACCTATCAACACCGTAGCAACAGCCTAAAACTCCATAGCAACATCCTAGCAACACCCTTGACACCACCTAAAAGACCAAAGTCACCACCAGAACATCATAGCAACTACCTTCCACTGTTCACTCTTTTCAGTAGAAAGTCGACTTTGCATTGGCGGCAACCACACTTCACAATTTCTGCAGGAATTGTCTAGTTATTATTATTATTATTATTCCACCCATTTTTTGGACCGCTACTCCTCCCAGAGTTTTCACACCACATACGCGTGCAATATGTCAAATCGAGCGGCTTGATCGGGAATGGTGTGCTATTACTTTTTGGAAAGTTTGGGTGGACGGTTTTTGAAAAATTTGAATTTTTGTGGGCAATTTTTCCCATAGAGAATGAATGGCGGAATGTTCACCTTTGTGATGTCACAATGCTCTGTCTTCTCACCCTTGTGATGTCACAATGGTCTGTCTTCTAGCAGCAGTACTCTGGTCTCTCTCTAGATTTGAACATTCTGCCATTCATCTCTATGGGGAAAAATTGCCCACAAATTGTGCAATGCCTCATTGGCCATGGTAGAGAGTCCTTTGTCCATTGGTGGAGATCAGCCTCGCCCCCCTTCCTGATTGGCCGATGTTTGATTTTTCATAACTTTTGAACCGTTTGTCATAGAGAACTATGGGTCGCGTCATTGGACTCAGTAAAGACCTAGCAACCGCATAGAACTCCATAGCAACCCCCTAGCAACACCCTAGCAACCACCTAGAACACCCTAGCAACGGCCTAGAACTCCATAGCAACCACCTAACAACACACTAGCAACCACCTGGAACACCATAGCAAATGCCTGGCAACACCCTAGCAACCGGCTATAACGCCATAGCAAATACCTAGCAACACCATAGCAACCATCTAGAACACCATAGCAACCACCTGGCAACACCCTAGCAACCACCTGGAAAACCATAGTAACCACCTAGCAACACCCTAGCAACAATCTGGAACACCATAACAACTGCCTAGCAACACCCTAGCAACCGCCTAAAACTCCATAGCAACCACCTAGCAACATCCTAGCAACCACTTAGAATACCCTAGAAACCACCTAGCAACACCCTAGCAACCACCTGGAACACCATAGCAACCACCTAGCAACATCCTAGCAACAATCTGGAACACCATAACAACTGCCTAGCAACACCTTAGCAACCACATGGAACACCATAGCAACGACCTAGCAACACACTAGCAACCACCTAGAACTCCATAGCAACCACCTAGCAACAACCTAGCAACTGCCTAGAACTCCATAGCAACCACCTAGCAACACCATAGCAACCGCCTAGAACTCCATAGCAACCACCTAGCAACACCCTAGCAACCACCTAGAACTCCATAGCAACCACCTAGCAACACCCTAGCAACGGCCTAGAACTCCATAGCAACCACCTAGCAACACCATAGCAACCACCTAGCAACACCCTAGCAACCACCTAGCAACACCATAGCAACCGCCTAGAACTCCATAGGAACCACCTAGCATAGGAACACCGTAGCAAATGCCTAGCAACACCCTAGCAACCACCTAGAACACCCTAGCAACGGCATAGAACTCTATAGCAACCACCTAACAACACACTAGCAACCACCTGGAACACCATAACAACTGCCTAGCAACACCCTAGCAACCGCCTAAAACTCCATAGCAACCACCTAGCAACATCCTAGCAACCACTTAGATTACCCTAGCAATCACCTAGCAACACCCTAGCAACCACCTAGAACACCATAGCAACCACCTAGCAACATCCTAGCAACAATCTGGAACACCATAACAGCTGCCTAGCAACACCATAGCAACCACCTAGCAACATCCTAGCAACCACCTAGAATACCCTAGCAACCCCCTAGCAACACCCAAGCAACCACCTAGAACTCCATAGCAACCACCTAGCAACACCATAGCAACCGCCTAGAACTCCATAGCAACCACCTAGCAACACCCTAGCAACCACCTAGACATCCATAGCAACCACCTAGCAACACCCTAGCAACGGCCTAGAACTCCATAGCAACCACCTAGCAACACCTTAGCAACCACCTAGCAACACCCTAGCAACTACCTAGCAACACCATAGCAACCGCCTAGAACTCCATAGGAACCACCTAGCATAGGAACCACCTAGCATAGGAACACCGTAGCAAATGCCTAGCAACACCCTAGCAACCACCTAGAACACCCTAGCAATGGCCTAGAACTCCATAGCAACCACCTAACAACACACTAGCAACCACCTGGAACACCATAACAACTGCCTAGCAACACCCTAGCAACCACCTAAAACTCCATGGCAACCACCTAGCAACATCCTAGCAACCACTTAGAATACCCTAGCAACCACCTAGCAACACCCTAGCAACCACCTGGAACACCATAGCAACCACCTAGCAACATCCTAGCAACAATCTAGAACACCATAACAGCTGCCTAGCAACACCATAGCAACCACCTAGCAACATCCTAGCAACCACCTAGAATACCCTAGCAACCCCCTAGCAACACCCTAGCAACCACCTAGAACTCCATAGCAACCACCTAGCAACACCATAGCAACCGCCTAGAACTCCATAGCAACCACCTAGCAACACCCTAGCAACCACCTAGACCTCCATAGCAACCACCTAGCAACACCCTAGCAACGGCCTAGAACTCCATAGCAACCACCTAGCAACACCATAGCAACCGCCTAGAACTCCATAGCAACCACCTAGCAACACCCTAGCAACCACCTAGCAACACCATAGCAACCGCCTATAACTCCATAGCAACCACCTGGCAACACCCTAGCAACGACCTAGAACACCATAGCAACCACCTAGCAACACCCTAGCAACCACTTGGAACACCATAGCAACTGCATAGCAACACCCTAGCAACCGCCTATAACTCCATAGCAACCACCTAGCAACATCCTAGCAACCACTTAGAATAACCTAGCAACCCCCTAGCAACAACCTTGAACTCCATAGCAACCACCTAACAACACACTAGCAACCACCTGGAACACCATAGCAAATGCCTAGCAACACCCTAGCAACCAGCTATAACACCAAAGCAACCACCTAGCAACACCATAGCAACCACCTAGAACTCCATAGCAACCACCTAGCAACACCCTAGCAACCACCTGGAACACCATAGCAACCACCTAGCAACACCCTAGCAACCACCTGTAACACCATAACAACTGCCTAGCAACACTATAGCAACCACCTAGAAACATACTAGCAACCACCTAGAATACCCTAGCAACACCCTAGCAACTGCCTATAACTCCATAGCAAATGCCTAGCAACACCCTAGCAACCGACTATAACTCCATAGCAACCACCTAGCAACACCCTAGCAACCACCTGGAACACCATAACAACTGCCTTGCTACACCCTAGCAACCACCTAGAACTCCATAGCAACCACCTAGCAACATCCTAGCAACCACTTAGCATACCCTAGCAACCACCTAGCAATGCCCTAGCAACCACCTGGAGCTCAATAGCAACCACCTAGCACCACCCTAGCGACCGCCTAGAATTCCATGAAACCACTTAGAACTCCATAGAACCACCTAGCAACACCCTAGCAACTGCCTCAGACATCATAGCAACTACCTACCACTGTTCACTCCGTTCAGCACAAAGTCGACTTTGCGTTGGCGGCAACCACACTTCACAATTTCTGCTGGAATTGTCTAGTTATTATTATTTCTTTCCACCCATTTTTTGGACCGCTACTCCTCCCAGAGTTTTCGCACCACATACACGTGCAATATGTCAAATCGAGCGGCTTGATCGGGAATGGTGTGCTATTACTTTGTGGAAAGATTGGTTGCACAGTTTTTGAAAAATTTGAATTTTTGTGGGCAATTTTTCCCCATAGGGAATGAATGGCGGAATGTTCACCCTTGTGATGTCACAATGCTCTGTCTTCTCACCCTTGTGATGCCACAAAGCCCTGTCTTCTAGCAGCAGTACTCTGGTCTCGCTCTAGATTTGAACATTCTGCCATTCATCTCTATGGGGAAAAATTGCCCACAAATTGTACAATGCCTCATTGGACATAGTAGAGAGTCCTTTGTCCATTGGTGTAGATCAGCCTTGCCCCCCTTCCTGATTGGCCGATGTTTGATATTTCATAAGTTTTAAACCGTTTGTCATAGAGAACTATGGGTCGCGTCATTGGACTCAGTAAAGACCTAGCAACCGCCTAGAACTCAATAGCAACCCCCTAGCAACACCCTAGCAACCACCTAGAACACCCTAGCAACGGCCTAGAACTCCATAGCAACCACCTAACAACACACTAGCAAACACCTGGAACACCATAGCAAATGCCTGGCAACACCCTAGCAACCGGCTATAACGCCATAGCAACCACCTAGCAACAGCATAGTAACCACCTAGAACACCATAGCAACCACCTAGCAACACCCTAGCAACCACCTGGAACACCATAGCAACCACCTAGCAACACCCTAGCAACAATCTGGAACACCATAACAACTGCCTAGCAACACCCTAGCAACCACAGGGAACACCATAGCAACGACCTAGCAACACCCTAGCAACCACCCGGAACACCATAACAACTGCCTAGCAACACCCTAGCAACCGCCTAAAACTCCATAGCAACCACCTAGCAACATCCTAGCAACCACCTAGAATACCCTAGCAACCCTCTAGCAACACCCTAGCAACCACCTAGAACTCCATAGCAACAACCTAACAACACCCTAGCAACCACCTAGAACTCCATAGCAACCACCTAGCAACACCATAGCAACCGCCTAGAACTCCATAGCAACCACCTAGCAACACCCTAGCAACACCCTGGCAACCACCTAGAACTCCATAGCAACCACCTAGCAACACCCTAGCAACGGCCTAGAACTCCATAGCAACCGCCTTGCAACACCATAGCAACCGCCTAGAACTCCATAGCAACCACCTAGCAACATCCTAGAAACCACTTAGAATACCCTAGCAACACCCTAGCAACCACCTAGAACTCCATAGCAACCACCTAGCAACACCCTAGCAACCGCCTAGAACTCCATAGCAACCACCTAGCAACACCCTGGCAACCACCTAGAACTCCATAGCAACCACCTAGCAACACCCTAGCAACGGCCTAGAACTCCATAGCAACCGCCTTGCAACACCATAGCAACCGCCTAGAACTCCATAGCAACCACCTAGCAACATCCTAGAAACCACTTAGAATACCCTAGCAACCCCCTAGCAACCACCTAGAACTCGATAGCAACCACCTAGCAACACCCTAGCAACCGCCTAGAACGCCATAGCAACCACCTAGCAACACCATAGCAACCGCCTAGAACTCCATAGCAACCACCTAGCAACACCCTAGCAACCACCTAGAACTCCATAGCAACCACCTAGCAACATCCTAGCAACCACCTGGAACACCATAGCAACCACCTAGCAACACCCAAGCAACCACCTGGAACACCATAGCAACCACCTAGCAACACCATAGCAACCGCCTAGATCTCCATAGCAACCACCTAGCAACACCCTAGCAACACCCTGGCAACCACCTAGAACTCCAAAGCAACCACCTAGCAACACCATAGCAACCACCTAGAACTCCATAGCAACCACCTAGCAACACCCTAGCAACCTCCTGGAACACCATAGCAACCACCTAGCAACACCCTAGCAACCACCTGGAACACCATAGCAACCACCTAGCAACACCCTAGCAACCGCCTAGAACTCCATAGCAACCACCTAGCAACACCATAGCAACCACCTAGAACTCCATAGCAACCACCTAGCAACACCCTAGCAACCACCTAGAACTCCATAGCAACCACCTAGCAACACCCTAGCAACGGCCTAGAACTCCATAGCGACCACCTAGCAACACCATAGCAACCACCTATAACTCCAAAGCAACCACCTAGCAACACCATAGCAACCACCTAGAACTCCATAGCAACCACCTGGAACACCATAGCAACCACCTAGCAACACCCTAGCAACCACCTGGAACACCATAACAACTGCCTAGCAACACCCTAGCATCTGCCTATAACTCCGTAGCAACCACCTAGCAACATCCTAGCAAACACCCAGAATACCCTAGCAACACCCTAGCAACCGCCTATAACTCCATAGCAAATGCCTAGCAACACCCTAGCAACAACCAAGAACCCCATAGCAACCACCTAGCAACACACTAGCAACCACCTGGAATACCATACCAACCACCTAGCAACATCCTAGCAACCACTTAGAATGCCCTAGAAACCCCCTAGCAACCACCTAAAACTCCATAGCAACCACGTAGCAACACACTAGCAACCACCTGGAACACCATAGCAAATGCCTAGCAACACCCAAACAACTGGCTATAACTCCATAGCAACCACCTAGCAACACCATAGCAACCACCTAGAACTCCATAGCAACCACCTAGCAACACCCTAGCAACCACCTGGAACACCATAGCAACCACCTAGCAACACCCTAGCAACCACCTGGAACACCATAGCAACCACCTAGCAACACCATAGCAACCATCTAGAACTCCATAGCAACCACCTAACAACACCCTTGCAACCACCTGGAACACCATAGCAACCATCCAGCAACAAGCTGGAACACCATAACAACTGCCTAGCAACACCCTAGCAACAACCTGGAACACCATAGCAAATGCCTGGCTACACCCTAGCAACCACCTAGAACTCCATAGCAACCACCTAGCAACCAACTGGAACACCATAACAGCCTAGCAACACCCTAGCAACCGCCTATAACTCCATAGCAACCACCTAGCAACACCCTAGCAACCACCTAGAACTCCATAGCAACCACCTAGCAACACCCTAGCAACCACCTAGAACTCCATAGCAACCACCTAGTAACACCATAGCAACCGCCTAGAACTCCATAGCAACCACCTAGCAATACCCTAGCAACGGCCTAGAACTCCATAGCAACCACCTAGCAACACCATAGCAACCGCCTAGAACTCCATAGCAACCACCTAGCAACATCCTAGAAACCACTTAGAATACCCTAGCAACCCCCTAGCAACCACCTAGAACTCCATAGATTACATTACATTACATTACAGGCATTTGGCAGACGCTCTTATCCAGAGCGACGTACAACAAAGTGTATAACCATAACCAGGAACAAGTATGACGAAACCCCTAGAGAGAAGTACCGGTCCAAGTACAGGGAACAACCGGATAGTTCAACTTGGACCCTGGTGGTTAAAGTGATTAACACTAACAACGAGAACGGCAACAACGCAATCTATGGAAAAATAAAAATAAATAAAAATACAAGTAGTCGTTAAGACTGGCGTATCAACTAAGTCACCTATTAAACAGCTGCCTAGTTACACCCCTAAGTTTAGTCATTTACAGGGGGGGAAGGGAGGGATGGGGAGAGGTGCAGCCTGAAGAGGTGGGTCTTCAGTCGTCGTTTGAAATGGGTCACAGTCTCAGCTGTTCTGACCTCCACAGGGAGGTCATTCCACCATCGTGGGGCCAGAACAGACAGGAGACGTGTTCTGGAAGTGCAGGTGCGAAGAGGGGGAGGTGCTAGGCGTCCTGAGGTAGCAGAACGGAGGGATCTGGCTGGCATGTAGGGTTTGAAAATCTTGTGAAGGTATGCTGGAGCTGATCCCTTGACTGCCTGGTATGCTAGAACCAATGTTTTGAATTTGATGCGAGCTATAACAGGCAGCCAGTGGAGGGTAGTGAGCAGGGGAGTTACGTGGGAGTGTCTGGGGAGGTTGAAGACCAGACGAGCCGCAGCATTCTGGATGAGCTGCAGGGGTCTGGTGGCAGATGCCGGTAGTCCAGCCAGAAGAGAGTTGCAGTAGTCCAGGCGGGATAGAACCATTGCTTGGACCAGGAGCTGGGTTGAGTAGGTGGTGAGAAAGGGGCGGATTCTGCGGATATTGTATAGGAAAAATCTGCATGCCCGGGTTACTGCTGCAATGTTGTTGGAGAGGGACAGCCTGTTGTCCATCATCACTCCGAGATTCTTGGCGCAGGGTGATGATGTCACTACGGTGTCCCCTAAGGAAATGGAAAAGTCGAGGAGGGGAGAGGATAGGGCAGGAATAAAGATTAGCTCCGTCTTTCCCGGGTTGAGCTTCAGGTGGTGATTGTCCATCCAGCTCTGTATGTCCCTCAGGCAAGCGGAGATGCGGGCGGGGACCTGTGTGTCCGATGGGGAGAAGGAGAGAAAGAGTTGCGTGTCGTCGGCATAGGAATGATAGGACAAGCCATGGGCAGATATTACAGGGCCAAGGGATCTGGTGTACATGGAGAAGAGAAGGGGACCAAGGACTGAGCCCTGGGGAACTCCAGTGGTGAGGGGACGGGGTGGTGATACCTTACCCGCCCAGGCAACCTGGAAGGAGCGGTCAGAGAGGTAGGACTCAATCCAGTCAAGGACTGTGCCGCGGATCCCTGATGCTGCCAGGGAGGACAGGAGGGTAGAGTGGTCCACAGTGTCAAATGCAGCGGAGAGGTCTAAAAGGATCAGGACAGAGGAGAGGGAGGCTGCTCGTGCGGCATGGAGTGACTCACTGACCGAGAGGAGTGCAGTCTCAGTCGAGTGGCCAGGCCTGAAGCCAGACTGGTGGGGATCAAGCAGGTTGTTCTCAGAGAAGAAAGCAGAGAGCTGGTTAGATGCAGCATGTTCGAGTGCTTTGGATAGGAAAGGGAGGAGAGATACCGGGCGCTAGTTCTGAATGACTGAAGGATCTAGTGTGGGTTTCTTCAGCAGCGGGGTGATGTGGGCCTTCTTGAAGGATGAGGGGAAACATCCAGAAGATAGGGATGAGTTCACGAGGGAGGCGACAAAAGGGAGGATGTCTGGTGTGATTGTTTGAAGGAGAGATGAGGGGATAGGGTCGAGGGTGCAGGTGGTAGGGCGGTGGGTGAGCAGAAGCTGGGAGACTTCAGTCTCTGAGAGGAGAGAAAATGTGGAGAAACAGGGGGCGGAGGACGCAGAGGGGGCGGAGGACGCAGAGGGGGCGGAGGACGCAGAGGGGGCGGAGGACGCAGAGGGGGCGGAGGACGCAGAGGGGGCAGAGGACGCAGAGGACGCGGAGGACGCGGAGGACGCGGAGGACGCGGAGGACGCGGAGGACGCGGAGGGGGCGGAGGACGCAGAGGGGGCGGAGGACGCAGAGGGGGCGGAGGACGCAGAGGGGGCGGGGGACGCAGAGGGGGCGGAGGACGCAGAGGGGGCAAAGGTGCTGCGGATGTCTGCAATCTTTTCGTCAAAGAATGCTGCAAAGTCATCTGCAGTGAAGGAAGACTGGGGTGGAGGAGGTGGCACGCTGAGGAGAGAAGAGAAAATAGAGAAAAGTTGACGAGGGTTAGAAATTGAGTTATGAATTTTGGTTTGGTAGAATTTTGCCTTAGCGGCAGTGACAGAAGAAGAGAACTCTTTCAGGAGAGACTGATAGGCTGAGAGGTCAGATGGGTCCCTGGATTTGGCCCACTTCCTCTCAGCAGCGCGGAGGGTGGCCCTGGAGGTGCGCAGGATGTCAGACATCCATGGACTGGGAGGGGATGAACGTGCTGGCCTAGGGACGAAGGGGCATAGGGAGTCGAGTGCTGAGGAGAGAGATGACGTCAGGGTGGAGGATGCAGAGTTAGTGGGGAGCTTGGAAAATGATTGAAGAGTGGGGAGGGAAGCAGTCACTCTGTGAGCAAGAGAAGAGGGTGATAGGGAGCGGAGGTTACGGCGGACAGTGACAGTGGGGATGGGAGGGGGAGAGGGAGGGTGTGGAGAGAGGGGGAGGGAGAAGGAGATGAAATGATGGTCAGACGTATGCAGGGGGGTAACCGTAAGATTGGAGCTGGAGCAGGTCCTCAGGAAGATCAGGTCTAGGAGGTTGCCTGCCTTGTGGGTTGGAGGAGAGTGTTGTAGGGAGAGGTCAAAGGAGTGAAGTAGTGGTAGGAAGGCAGCAGACTGGGAGGCTTCTAGGTGGATGTTAAAATCTCCAAGGAGGATCAGCGGGGTGCCGTCCTCAGGGAAGGAGCTGAGCAGGGTGTCTAGCTCATCCAGGAAGCTTCCCAGGGGCCCCGGGGGGCGATAAATAACAACAATATAAAGGTTAGCAGGGTAGGTGATAGAGACAGGATGGAATTCAAAAGTGGATATGGACAGGTCAGGGAGGGGGAGAACAGAGAATTTCCAGGTGGGGGAGATCAGTAGACCAGTACCACCACCACGGCCAGATCGCCGGGGGGTGTGGGAGAAGGAGTAGGAGGATGAGAGGGCAGCAGGAGTGGCAGAGTTTTCTGGTGTGATCCAGGTCTCTGTGAGACCTGGACCATAGCAACCACCTAGCAACACCCTAGCAACCACCTAGCAACACCATAGTGCCTAGAACTCCATAGCAACCACCTAGCAACACCCTAGCAACCACCTAGAACTCCATAGCAACCACCTAGCAACACCCTAACAACGGCCTAGAACTCCATAGCAACCACCTAGCAACACCATAGCAACCGCCTAGAACTCCATAGCAACCACCTAGCAACACCCTAGCAACCACCTAGCAACACCATAGCAACCGCCATGAACTCCATAGCAACCACCTAACAACACCCTAGCAACCACCTGGAACACCATAGCAACCACCTAGCAACACCCTAGCAACCACCTGGAACACCATATTAACTGCCTAGCAACACCCTAGCAACCGCCTAGAACTCCATAGCACCCACCTACCAACCACTTAGCATACCCTAGCAACCACCTAGCAATGCCCTAGCAACCACCTGGAGCTCAATAGCAACCACCGGAAACTCCATAGCAACCACTTAGCACCACCCTAGCGACCGCCTAGAATTCCATGAAAACACTTAGAACTCCATAGAACCACCTAGCAACACCCTAGCAACTGCCTCAGACATCATAGCAACTACCTACCACTGTTCACTCCGTTCAGCACAAAGTCGACTTTGCGTTGGCGGCAACCACACTTCACAATTTCTGCAGGAATTGTCTCGTTATTATTATTATTATTCCACCCATTTTTTGGACCCCTACTCCTCCCAGAGTTTTCACACCACATACACGTGCCATATGTCAAAATGACCGGCTTCTTTGGGAATCGTGTGCTATTACTTTGTGGAAAGTTTCGCTGCACGGTTTTTGAGAAATATTAATTTTTATGCCCAATTTTTCCCCATAGAGATGAATGGAGAAGGTGACGTCATTCATATGCGAACGGTGAAGTTACAGCATTGGTCGGCTTTGCACATGTGATGCGGTCAGCTCTACGGTCTCAGCAGGCAGGATAGGAAATAGCTGATTGCGGAAGTGAAAGAACGATATTCAAAATGAAAAATTACAAATGAAAACGCTGTCAGCTAGGTATATCAACAAACATATGGCTTAGGCAAAATCAGAAGTCCTCAATAATAATAGTATTTCACGAGACATTACGCTAATTCGTTGACGACGTTTCGTCACATGCAGCGTCTTAGAATGCTAGTGCTAACAAACAGTGAATGGCTTTAATGCGATAATGAGAGCACTTTCGGTTGACCTAAAAAAACGATATTAAAAAACCAACAATATACGTGCTGTTATACCTGGTTAGAAAGCTTATGCTCTCAGCTACTGAATAAACGAATTTTCAAACAAGCCAGACTTTGCGTATTTGCATGCTAGTGCTAACAAAGAGCGAATACGTTCTATGACATGATGACATAGCTTTCGGTTGACCTAAAAAAACGATATTAAAAAAACAAAAAGAGACGTGCTGTTATACCTGGTTAGAAAGCTTATGCTCTCAGCTACTGAATAAACGAATTTTCAAACAAGCCAGACTTTGCGTATTTGCATGCTAGTGCTAACAAAGAGCGAATACGTTCAATGACATGATGACATAGCTTTCGGTTGACCTAAAAAAACGATATTAAAAAACCAAAAATAGACGTGCTGTTATACCTGGTTAGAAAGCTTATGCTCTCAGCTACTGAATAAACGAATTTTCAAACAAGCCAGACTTTACTAAAATGTGCAACAACGCCGTCAACAGCACGTGTGCAGCAGCTTCAGGTCCGGTCTTACTCCAGAAAAAGACGTCAGCTTGTAATACCACACATACTGCATTGAATGTTCTGTAACTTTGTAGAACAAACTGGCTTTATCTACACTTCATCGATCCAACAGGTGATACAATAAGCTTTCTAACTATGTATAATATGTCACATTTTACTTTTGTAGTACCGTTTTATATTCCAGCGAGTTGGACACTTTGGTCTCTTTATAACTGCATTGAGGCTAACAGGTAATAGACTATCCTCTGTCTATGAGTTGGTATCTAAGGTAACAGATTAAACTCTGAATTGCAGCCCAGTTAAATGTTTTTAGTTGAATGGTAAAAATGAGCTGAACTTAACGTAAAAACATCAATCAATCAGATTAATCTCCCTAGACCTGTCTTGCTTTTTAAAATGGTGCGGTCGCGCAGTGTAGATATAGGGTTTTTCCAAGACCCTCTGAACTGGCCAGCTAGCTTTGTGATTCGCCGTCACTCGTCACAGCATACCGTGAGTAAAACACTGATCTCAAGTATTGATGAAGGGTTAATTTAGCTCTGAATACGTGTGTTGCAAATGAACTCGTTGCCGTGATGTTATATCATGTATACCATACTATGTCTCTGCTCATGCTACAGAAACTGTTCACTCCGTTCAGCACTAAGTCGACTTTGCGTTGGCGGCAACCACACTTCACAATTTCTGCAGGAATTGTCTAGTTATTATTTCTTTCTTTCCACCCTTTTTTTGGACCGCTACTCCTCCCAGAGATTTCACACCACATGCATGTGCAATATGTCAAATCGAGCGGCTTCATCGGGAATGGTGTGCTATTACTTTGTGGAAAGTTTCAGTGCACGGTTTTTGAGAAATTCCACTTTTTCCGGGGGGAAAAAAAAGTTTTTTTCCCATAGAGAATGAATGGCGGAATGTTCACCCTTGTGATGTCACAATGCTGGCCTCTCACCCTTGTGATGTCACAATGCTCTGTCTTCTAGCAGCTGTACCCTGGTCTCTCTCTGGCTTTGAACACTGGGAATTCATCTGTATGGGGCAAATTGTGCAATGCCTCATTGGACATGGTAGAGAGTCCTTTGAGTATTAGTGTAGATCAGCCTCGCCCCCTATCCTGATTGGTCGATGTTTGATATTTCATAACTTTTGAACCGTTCGTCATAGAGAATTATGGGTCGCGTCATTGGACTCAGTAAAGACCTAGCAACCTAGAACTCCATAACAACCCCCGAGCAATACCCTAGCAACTGCCTACCAGTCCATAGCAACCACCTAGAACACCATAGCAACAGCCTAGAACTCGATAATAACCACCTAGCAACTGCCTCAGTTTCGTTCTCTATGGCGGTGCCAATAGCGAGAAGCGGTAATTTCAGGTGTGTTTTTGGACCTCACTTCCCATAGATCCAACCGGATCCAACCAGTGTCGCCTGTGTGATGTCAGTCAGTTGGCACGCCAACTATAACACTTACTATTTACTGAATAGAAACGGTTGTTATAAAAGTAACGTTATGTACATACTCATTCGTTGTCCAACATTAGGCTAACTCAAGATGTCTTTACACTGCCGAGCCGGGTTAAAATGCCGTAGCAAACCTGGGGTAGAATTAGTGATGATCAATTTCTGCAAACGTTCTTTATCCACCTTTTGCCCGGTATGAACATCTTTACAGTGCAGAAAAGAATTTGCGGGATTCGCTGTGGCTCGTGCAATTATGTATCTCGTGCACAATAAGCAGTCTTTTTCGTGAATGATTGTTGTGTGGTATTTTTGATACAACTGCCTTGCAAAATGTTACCCCTGGTGTTTCTGGTTTTGCTAGCTAAACTGTTCGAGAATAAAGCTGAGCTGGGTGTTAAATTAGCAATCAGAACAAGAAGAATAAAACAAAAACAAAGGAAATTTCATCAAAAAGGGCATAAAGGTTGAAGGAACATATGAGGAAGCATAATAAAATAATAAGAATGCTAATCCATACTGCTGTATTCTTTTATTTCGTTTTCTCCTGCATGACGTCTTCAGAAATCAGACCCGGCTCTGCTCCACATACATCGGCTTTATTCCGATCATTCTAATATATTGATGAACTCGATGACAATGTAAATAACGGTAACATTAAGGCTAGTTCAGATCAATGATTCGCAACGAGGCGAAACGGCTTTAGAATGTTGCAGAGAAAATTGCAGCGGTGTGAACTGGCTAGTAGCAGAGCCATTGCCTGCCCTGAGGTTTTAAAAGACCGTCCTTGTCAAATTGCCAAGTGCAGTTTTAGAATGTTTACAATCAGACATCTTGGAATTTTGCAAGTTGCACCCAGTCTCGTTGCGAATCATTGATCTGAACTGGCCTTAAGTCAGCTACACTGCAATGCTGCAACAAGGTAGCATTGCATTCGAGAGACGGTTTGCGAGGTCGGTACCAGTCGGTAGCGTTAGCTAGCGTTTTTTTCTCATTGTTAGCCGACATTAGATTGTGTTAAGTACATTAGCTAGCTAGCTAACGCAACGTTACCTGATATGAGAGATGGATACTGTGCGCAACGTTGTCTAAACTAATGTTGTCTTTCTTGACATGGTCTGGAAGCTAGCGTTAGCTGTGCAAATAGCTATGTAATTTAGTAAAGTTACATTGTCATTAAATGTAATACCAAATCTACATCAACAAATAATATGATTTCTCATGTTACACAAAAACTTTTTAGGGTTCCATAACTCCCCCAACCCCCCCTTTCTCTGTTATTGTAATGCATGCAGACACCAGAAAAAACTGTACGCCGCTCACATACAAGTGAGTTGAAGAGTGAGCCTGTTGCGTTAGTTCCGCCTACCCTCTCTGGCGGACCAACCACTGATGGGTGATGAAAAACGCGTCACTAACTGTGCGCCGCTTGTGAATTTTTCCCGGGAATGTCGCCACAGACACCAAGTTTTTTAATCATGAATTGTGATAATAAGAATAGTATAAATTAATATAAAAATAGGCTCAATCACCATTGTGTTACCCAATACAGCGATAGATAGTGACTTAAAAGACACTTATTTTAATGAAAATCTTTGAGATTATTACTTTAATTTTTTCCATTTTGGGCTTGGCCCATTTTTTTGCCCAGGAGTGTATTTCTTAATGTGCTTAAGCATATTTATTGACATTATGTGTCAATAATTATTAGTTTAAAGTTTAAAGTTGCAAAAGTTAATTTTTGCTGTATTTTATGTGGTATTAAAGTATATTTGTAGGAAGTATACTGAAACATGTACTTATTACAATTTCAATAAGTACACTAAAATATAGCCTATTTTGATTACATGTACAAAATAAACCACGGCTGGCTGTCTCTTCATTAGAAAATAATGTATGACAGGGGTTGTGGGGTGGTGAGGTTTGAATCTTTGATGGAGCTTTTGTCCCTGATGTTACCATAATGCAGAATGAGTGCTGGGCAACACTGCTGAAAGGGGCAGTCAAGTATCTGATTGCAACAACTGACAAGGATATTTCAGAATCAGTATAGGCCGACGCTATCACACTTTGTTTCTCCCAGCATTTGGCAATAGGCTAAGCGTTCAATAACAGTGGCACTCTACAAACACTGTCGTAATGGTCAGTCTATTTCTGAGCGCACTGAACTATGAAGTAGCCAGGAAATAATAAATACATGTGTAAAACACAAAAATTACGTAAACTCTTGATAAATTAGGATTATGTATTATTTCATATTCATACAATCGCCATCTTTGCAACTGACATGTTTATCATCTTCATCATCACCACTTCACCTTAATCAGCACCATAGCATTGTCTGAAAAATAATTTAAGGACAAATTAAATAAAGCTTTTAGATTTTTGAAAAATGTATGTTGGCCTATTTATTTTTAATGTGATTACTCATCATCATCAGCACCATCATCATGCAAAGACAGAAATAGTATAACATTTTTTAATGATAGTAGGCCATTAGTAGCAATATCAGAATGAAAATGTAGTCAAAATAATATGGTGGAATCAGCATATCAGCGTCTTAATTTAAGCAACATATTCCAGCTTTATTACTAATCATTTATTTATTCATCACGACTGATCACCATGAAAAATGGGCACAAGACAGTTATGGCAGGTAACTATTATTAGTAATATTAATAGTAATAATATCAAAATAACAATATAATCAAAACAGTAACGGCGGTGGATTCATGTAATCCTAGGTCAAGATTTAATGTTCTACGTATTCTGATACAGGGGTTCTGTGCAGCGCTCAGTTCAACCCTTTTCAGTATTGATGAGTCAATTATTGTCTCATACTCCTTCATGCGCGGGTGTGCACGTTTAAGCAGTTGCGTGCACTGTGACGTAAAACCATGCGGACCAAATTGGAATTCAATTAATCTTATATTTTCTTCTGTGGGACTCAATGTGAAGATATCTTACAGCTTAAAAGGACTGTCCAAAATAATTTGATTTGCCCAGGGTGAATTCATATTTTTGAATGGACTTTAATAGGGAAATTAGCTTTTTGGCACCAGAGGCTTATTAAACTGCAATACCTTGAGTAACCACTGGAGTTTATGAGCTTCACGGAAAACACCTGGTCTCCTGTCACAAATGGTCCAGCACCAAAATAAATAATTCTTCCCATTGGACATTTAGCTGAATCTTCGAATTACAAAATCTGATCAAAGTAGCCAATTACAGAACACTAATACACAGGTTTTCAACGTTGTACAAACGTTGTGGTTGCCATCTTGGTTCTCTGTGGAATTGAAGCTAGCTTGCTTGCTAGCTAATAATAATTGCCCAAAAATGAAATTAATCTTTGTGGGAAACTCATATTTCATCTAAATGCATTCTTTATTATTTCACGCACAAACCCCACATAATATCATTGTATGACTCCGATAGCTGCATGACTAACATTACAAGGTAGGCTATAAAAGCTCAGACTTCAATTTGCAAGTCGTTACACTACTGTTAACCAAAACATGGTGTAGCCGGCTAACTTTCCACATTTGTTTATTTCATACAGCTGGCTGGCTACTTAGTTCCACAGCTTAATTAAACCAGTCACAGACATGCCAATTCATTACAAACTACCAATAAATTTACTCCATAAATTACCCATTATATTGTCTGGTCAGGACCACAAAGCCTGACATGTACAAATGATTTGAAAACTGGACATTCTGCTTGAAAACTATGTCAGTCCACACTATTTGCTAACAACTTTAGTGCAAGTAGAGAATTACTTCTCTAAAAGCATTTTTTAAAAAAGGTCACTTCAGGGCATAATAATGGGGGGAAACTATATTTATAACAGCGTTATCATTGTCTTTGCAGTCACCGATCATGAAATTCACCCACCTAAGCTACTGCTATAAGTTACCCAAACCCCAACTAACAGTTATAGGCTACAGTTTAACTTGTAGGCTGTGTATGTGTATGCATATCTTTCTCCAGATGTAATTATCTTATGATTCATTTATATGCATTATTATTATCAGTTACACACAGTAGAAAAATAAATTCTCAACCAAAACACATTTTAAATGTACAAAAAGATACTCACGCATACAAAGCACTGACTACAAGCCTTTCATTAAAACCTGTAAAATATAGGCCTGCTGTCAAAATAAGGCCAAGTTACAACAAACATCACACAAATTAAACAAGCGCTATTCCAAAGCAATTCTACTCAATGTTTCCTAAATTATTTAATGTAACTTGTAACTGTGTTTCTCATCTTACCATCTGAGAAGAATGTGGTATAAATGAAGTTAACTATTCTTATATGATCATCACAAATCCATTATTTATGAAAGAGAAACAATAAGAATCTTATGAACTGCAGGTTGTTAGCTGGCCGATGGGTACTTTAGCTAACTAGAAAGGTCACATCACCTCACAGCAGTTAGCTGCATAAAACTAAACTAACATTAGTTACCAACCTGTGTCTTTGGTCTCTCACCGCTGCCATATACTAGTCCTAGGTTGAGCACCACCTCAACCAGAGAAGAATTAGACAGCCAGCTATTTGTGTGTGAACTGGACTGCACAAACTGTGTGAGAAAAGTCTCAAAATCAAAAAATAAAAGGGGCAATGTTTGTTGACATATGTCACTGAATGCACACATGCAGATTCAACATTTCACGAGCAAATTTTACAATAGACACGGAAACTGGTAACATATTTTTGGTTTTCATATACGAAGTACGAGGTATTTCTACAAAAGGGAAAATATGTAGGCTGTTCACAAATATGCTTTTGTACAAATAAGTGCACATTCATTTAAATGACAATTTACAAGACATAATGAGGGGGAAATTTAAAGATTTCAGCATGTTCAGAAATTCATTGTATTAAAAATAATGATTGGCTCCAGAAGCATTTGTACAATATTATCAGATAAATTAGCAAATGGACTTTTCCTCCAAAACATCACATGATGGCTTCTATTCTGCTGTTCATGTTTCTGTCATTCTAGGAAAAATCAAATAAGCCATATGTCCATGTCTGTGTGAAAAGTCTTAATATTTATTTTATAAGGTTTAAATTCAAACAACACTAGACAATAATCTAATTATCTCTCTTTGGAACTGACGATAAATTAAACATACACCAATACAATTAAAATTAATAATTAGAACAATTTACCAAAGCTGGTAAGTGTGCCATCATAGTCAAACCCTGAACTACGTTTTATCCTCCATTACAACAGGCTTACTGCAGTCCTGGAGCCCTTACTCAAAGTCATTGGTGCCCTCAAGTAGGCTGCGCTCCTTGGCATTATCAAAGCTGTTCTTGCCATGAATTTGTTTGAGATGTTTTCGGAGGACAGGTTTATGAGCAAACACCATGTCACAGTAATTACAGCGGTGGGGCTTGTCTCCACTGTGCAGATTGAGGTGATCTAGCAGAGAGCACTTCTGGGTAAAAGTTTTCCCACAGATCTTGCACTGGAAGGGCTTGATTCCAGCATGGACACGCATGTGCCGGTGCAAGTTGCCCTTCTGTGTGAAAGTCTTGCCACATAGAAGGCACATGAAGAGCTTGTGCATCTTGAGGTGGTTGGCATAGTTCTCCAACTGGCGGAAGACCCGGGCACACTTTGGGCACTGGTGATACCACTGCAGGCCCTTATCTGTACTCCTCAAATGTCCCCCAAGGGTGCTTTTCCCTGGAAGAGGGGCTGTAGGGTTAAATGTGTACCCCTGCAAGGGCAATACAGGCATTTCACCTGACCGGGTGTCCACTGTGGAGTTGATGAGTGAGTGCTGTGGCTCAGGGGAATGCATTGAGACAGCCTGACCTGGACTGGAGAACTGGCCTTGCAGGCTGTTACCCGTTTCAGACACTTTGTCACACACAGATTCTACCTTCACTATGGTGATGGAGCTCTCTTCCCCATGAACCTGATCTCTAATCTGTCTAGGAAGGGGAGACCGTTTAATTATCACTTCATCATCATCTTTGCCATTGCCCTCCTCTTCATTGTCTGTCTCCACACTGAGAGGTTCCTGCCCACTTTCATGTGAAGAGGGTCTAGTAGACTGCACTTCAAATCCCACATGGGGCTTGATGAATTTATCCAAGGCTTGAGTGCATTGTTCCACAATGTGGCCCATCTGTAGGAAACTGGCTACAGTGAGATAATTCACAAGCTCCAGCTCTGGGAACTCCAGGGTCCCTGTGTAGCAGGAGAGAAGAAGCCTGTGCCCAACCTCTGCATCCTGCAGTATTGAGATATGTACCTCCCGAGAGTCCTGAAGGAAAAACTGGTCCCTCAGAAATGGTGACCCAGCTGCAAACACCACCTTATGACCTAGCACCTCCAAATCATTGATCCGTACTGTGACATCACAGAACCGACTCTGTCTGCGCAATGTGTTCATCTTCTGCAGCATGGACTCCCCAAAAGTGGAAAAGTGAAACTGCAAGATAACCTGATTCTGAGCCATGGTTCACCAGGTCTGTGGGGAAAAGATAAACAATCACATACCTTAAAATGTGCTGTTTGATCAAAAGGCACATAATGGGCCGCCAGATGGCCTATTCTGATGAGACAATTCATCAGTATACAGTATGACGCCAGAACCACCGCCCTCAATTATAAATGGTCAAATAAAGGGTTTCAGTCATCAGGAATTGTCCTCATCTCATGATTCTGCAACTCTTCTGCCTGCACCAGCTGCACATGAAGTGTACTACTCCAGTGTAATGGCTGTGCAGTTCAACTGGTATTCTGTGAAGTCTAAAGAAGCTGTAACTGGCAGTACAGTGCTTGTCTGTGCTCCACAAATTGATGGAGGATGGGCCTATAAGTACAACTGGCGATTACAAATTGAGAGAAAAGAAAAAGAAATCAAGAATAAAAATAGGTTAAAACAACCAACTGATGTCTCATAAGTCTTTTGTTAATAAAACAGATCACAGAATTTAATAATGTCATTACAATGGTCCCAGAGATATTCATAAAAACAACTGATTTTACTGGCTTATTAAAAAAGAACAGAATTCGAAATTTACATAGGCCTAACTAGATTCTATATATATATATATACATATACAGTACTGTGCAAAAGTCTTAGGCAACTGTAAAAAAAAATGCTGTACAGCTAAGATCCTTTCAAAAATAATGAAATGAAAGGTTATAAATATTGAAAAAAAAAAAGAATATAAAGAGCAGTAAATAGTTAAAAACTAAATAAAATCAATGTTTGGTGTGACCACCCTTCGCCTTTAAAACTACATCAATCCTCTTAGGTACACTGCCCGGCAGTTTTATAAGAAAAATGGCTGGTAGGTTGTTCCAAGCATTTTGGAGAACTTGCCACAGTTCTTCTGCAGATTTTTTTTTCCAGGTAATCCCAGAGACCCTTGATCAAGTTTTTATCTGAAAAGTAGTCTATTACTTAAAATATTACTTTATTTAACAAAATACAAAAATGTATCTGTAAAATCTAATTTTTTGTAAAATTCACGTTTGGAAATATCAAATTTGCTCTTTTCTCCTTACACACTAATGCAGAAAACAAAAAATAAACATCTAAGACCAAATATATACTATATATTATATTTAAAAATCTTAGAGTGCCTAGGACTTTTGCACAGTACTGTATAATAATGCAGTTGTGGAGAATTAATGCATGGCTAGGGGTAGCGTGGTGGTGGTGCAGTATGTCTCAGAAGTTTATTGCCAGATTTATACTCTCATTTTCAACACTACTAACCAATGCTGCATCCATACCAGCATTGGTTTGTAGTGTCGAAAATGAGAGAGTATAAATCTGGCAATAAACTTCTGAGACATACTGCACCACCACCACGCTACCCCCTAGCCATGCATGAATTCTCCACAACTGCATTATTGTTAGGTGTTACAAGGCATAAATAAACATATCATCTTTAAAATTAACCACACCAATAGATACGGATGCGTTTAGTGAACTACCGGTTGTTTCAGAGCATGTCTTACGTAGGTTCGTGATGCAGACAAATTGAACGCAGTTCGTGACTCTAAAGAACTGAATTAATCTCACTACAGTATTGGCCTACATGGCTAGCTAAATGAAAACACCAGTTTTCGATGTTTCAAAAGACTGATTTTCTAAGTGGTGCTTCATTTAGTTTGTGTGAACTCTCGTAAGAATTCCTGAATCCTGCTATTGTGCTTCTACACTGGACAAGGATCCCTGAACCCTGTCTTAACATAGGCTAAGTGTCGGTATTGTCTGTAAATATTTAACCCATACACGACGTCCATTGAAGGTATATTAATTTAAGTGCAGTAGTGATTAAAATACTATTTTCATAAACTCGATTTGAATTCATTACCTATTTATCCAGATCACCCGTCCTGAAAATGGCAGATCTTCGGAAGAATGTAAGGAAGGAGGGGCTATTGCCTGGAATAATCTAGACGAACAAAGTTTAAAGTGATACAGCTGAATTTCTGCAAAAATGCCGAAATGGCGGCACAGACTGAAACGTCGATTAAGGACATAATAATAATAATAATAATAATAATTTATTATTATTATTATTATTATTATTATTATTATTATTATTATTATTATATATTTTTTAGATTGGTTCGCTGCCAGCGAGAGAAGGGACCGTTTATTCGTTTTGTCACTGTTGCGTTAAATTTATATTCGATTTAAAAAAAGATTTGCCAGTTAGGCCTAGCCTACTTACTCTAATTTGGCCTGTTTAAAAAAAACAAAAAAAAAGTTTCACAATGCAAATTCTTCCTTCTGGACCTTAGATACCGCAAACCAAGTGCTTAGTGACAGTCTGAAAAGTGCTTTGCTTCTCAAATGAAAAACCTTAAAACCATGAAATTGTCGTTGTATAGCATGTTGGCTATATTCAGATCCAACGAAAAACACGTTTTCAACGTACAAAATTCCAAGTTACTCACATATAAGTCATTCATTCACATCTATGCCTGCCATTTGATATCAAAATTTTGCACGAAAGAACATGAAACAATATTGGCTATCTATAAGACACCACTTCAAAATGATTGTTTTTGCCGAAAAATACACCCTTTTTTGATCAACTTTTGATATACTGGTCCAGAAAATATTCTTCCAGTGGACTACTGACATAATTTTGAATGTGAGTTGAAACTTGATAGTTTTGACCATAACAAGAGGTGTGTTATTCACACTGTCATTGCATTGTCATCCACAATTATAACACCATACCTATCATTATGCATGGTGATGGGAGTGTCATTTTTTGGGGCTGCTTTAATTCCTTTGGTCCTGGTGACCCTGCCATTACGAGGAAGTCAGTGAATTCTATGTTTTTACTTTTGAATTCTACGGAGGAATGACAGGCCATGTGCTCCATCACCAGTAGCCATGCCAAAAGGAGTCATGCAGCAAGGCGACAATCCTAAATATTCAAGCAGATATACATAATAATGGCTAAATGAGAAGAGATGTAGCATTTTAGATGGTCTGAGATAACACTGGGACCTAAACTACTAAAACTATTTGTGTTTACCTTTAATCGTGTCATGCTTTATTAGAAAATGTATCTTAGATGAACATATAATAAAGATTAATGTGTGAAATATTTGAAAAACAGACTATTCCAAAGGGGTTCACATACTTTCTAGCACCACTGTATATTAATTACTATGGTCACTGAGTCAGAATTAACACAGTACAAAAAGGAATTATATCTGATGAAAAACATGTTTTCAACGTTTAAAAAAAAGGCAAGTTACTCACACACATTGTCCATAAGTCATTCATTCAAATCTAGGCCAGCCATTAAAAGTATTGATATCAAAATTGCACCAAGGTACATGAAACAATATAGGCTATCGCAGCCCCCCTTTCTGTAGTGTGAATGATTGTATGTTTCTTGGTATAAATGTCTGTTTATAAATGTTAGTATTACATGCTGCTAGGAAAATGTCCCTATGTGGATAACGAAGTATTGCATATAACTGTATGTGTATATGTACTGTATGTATGTACGGTATTGTACAGTCAGTATTTATTTTAAGTTGTAGACTTTGTACATATTGCGCTGACTGGAGCTAGTAACTTCACTGATTAAAAGGCGTACATACTAATAAAGAGGCATCTTGACCTAATAGTATCTAGACGGGAGAAAAGACATATAGTTTCTATAGTTTTTTTATGCTGCATAAGTGTATAATTAGCTAGAGTTACAGAGGGAGGACAAGAACGTGAATGCTACATCTGGCAAGTGAGTGTTTTATTAATGGTGAAGTATGTGAAAATGACTCCAACAACCTGAAAACTTGATTCATTGTGATTTACTGACTCGAATATACAGATTTATTTTAATGAATCGAACTTCCCAAGACTCCTAGCGAATGGTATGTCCTAGAAATTGCATTGTGGTGTGTAATCATAGCCAAGTAAGTTGTTTCTAGCCTATGAATAAATGATTCATCTATCTAAAGTAATATTTTCAGAATTGAGTCAAATATGAAAACCAGTTATTTCCCTGCTCTCCCCTAGCCTACTGCAAATTGATTTCTCAGACCCACATAGCATACTTCTGTATTTATTTCATTGAAATTATGACATGTCAAGCAGCTCGTGTTTCGCTGTTGATGTGTCCTTTAGAAAAGCAATGAAAAATGGCATTAATTGAAATGTGGAGAATATCTGTGTCAACTCATTTATGAAGGAATTGTTATTCGTTCACTGGGCAAGGTAGGCTTATGAATGAATGCCATTACATAGCTACAGGCTAACGTTAATGCAATGCAACTAAGCGCCGAATGTTTCAAATCTAGGCTGGCCATTAAAAGTATTGATCTCAAAATTGTGCCAAGTTACTTGAAACAATATTGGCTATCTTAGCTCACTCAAATTATAAATAAGCAGTATTCCATAGCAATGCTACCCAATGTTTCCTAAAGTGTTTCAAGTAACTTGGCCCTTTTTAAGCACCTTTGTAAGAAAATCAATAAATCTGCCATCATGAAATATATATGGCTCCCCGTTTGTGACTTTTGCTAAACGTATGCATTGAACATCATTATATAATTTGGATGTCAATATTGCATAAGTGATTAAAATTATAAACACCTACTTAGTTAAATGGCCATGAACAGCTTTGCAATAACAAGACATTCTTTAATGCTGTTATTTGCTTGTGAAAATTAGACATCTAATAGAGTTGAAATCTAGGCTGACATGTTTTGACATAAAAGACTAGGTTAGCTCAATTCAACCATAATTCAGCTCAGGTTTTACTACCATATGGCCTGCCTATATCCTAGCTGGCTATAAAACCTTTTGCAAGCACATCTACCTGGTTTACTGAACGTCTCAATGGTATGTCATAATACAGTCTATATATTCGGTGAAAGATTTCCATCCCTTCAGATGTTTAGATACCGTCTGTATTCAGTCTCATGCTCACTGGGAGACAAACGATTCTCATCCGTAATTTGCATGTGAAATTATAGAGATTTCAGGAATATAAATGTCTTCCCATTATAAGGTTTCAAAAGCAATAGTTTTAAAGGTAAAGATAATTATCAGCAAATAAACATGAGTAAAGAATTAAAGATTTGCCTGAGCCTGAGGTGGGATTCAATCTCGCGCTACGAAGGTTCTCATAAGTACGCGCGTTACCAGTGCACCACCAACAAAGTACTTGAAGTGGCTGCAAATCTTTTTTGGTTAAAAATATATTTGTTCATTTCGCGTGTGCATGTGATGTTTTGATTGGCTGGTGTGGCCAAATGTACAAATCGGAGACGTATTGTTTGGCGGGCCTGGAGCATTTGTGAAGTAATCAGGCAAGAAAAAGAAGAAGGAAAAAATGCTAAATCCCTTATGTTTGCGGCTTTATTGTGTGGACGTGTGAAGTTGTTTGTGAATTCTGTCTGTTGACATGAGGTCAGAAGGTACAGAAATTAATGTTTTAAAGGGCTGAGACTCTGTGGACATTGTGGTTATTTCTGGAGGAAACCCTGAAAAGTGCCAACTCTTGGTGCTGTATAGGTATGGAGCATGCCGCTCCACCAAGCCATAACTTGGTGGGATGGCATACCTGCCATCCCAATATATTGTAGTATAGTGTTCCACAGCTTTGGGGCATAAAAACAAAAGGCTAGCTCTCCACTTCATGTATGCTTTACCTTTGGATCTTTAGCAGACCACCGCTACAGGATCTTAAGATTCGATTGGGGACATATTTAGATAAGCATTCACTGATATATTTAGGTGTAAAGCCATTTATCAAGTATCAATCCCTGTGGAACTCTACATGTAACCTTCTTGGAAACACGATCGCCTAGACTGACATAAAATTGCCTCCCAGTCAGATGTTACTGAAAACATTTTAGCACAGTTCCTGAAAGACCAACCCAATTTTAAGGCAGTGTATTAGTATTTCAATGTCAATGGTATCAAATGCAGCACTCTAGTCTAAACTGAAATATTATTTGCATCAATACTCTGTCTGAGGACATTTACTACATTCACCAGCATGGCCTTTACTATAGTTTGAACAAAAACCAGAATGAAAATCATCGTTAGTTGGTAAAAGACCACTTTTTCTAGAATTTTAGCTAGGAAAAAGAAGATTTGGTAATGGTAATGGTCTCACCACAGCAGTCTTTAGAGCATCAGTTACCAGTCTCTGAAGAGCAATTCACTATTTTCAGCGCACTGGCTGATTAAACGTTCAAAGACATATTTAAAAAACTTTGTTGGAATAGGATCTAGGAAACAGGTAGGGAACAGGTATAGGATTTCATTTGTGAGAGAAATAGCTCATATTGATCATACACTCTAATTGGAGTGTCTAATTTTGAGTTTGCACAGGTTTGTATTATTTTAGATGCAAACTCTTCACATTTTGAAGATAACGCTTGGCTAGACCAGTTATTAGCAAATACTGGACTGATCAAGAAATCAATAGTGGCAAACATTATTCTGGGATACTTAACATTTTTGGCTGTAACCCTTGCAAAACATGCCTACCTTGTTTTATGTACAGTTTTATTGCAGTTGCACAGTTGTTCCTTATAAATTTCATGGCGTATCTGCAGTTTTGTTTTTCTCCACCTACAGTTGAGGCCAAATGTTTACATACACCTAGGCTAAAGATATTCAAACTCAGTTTTTCACAACTTTCATACACTCGACCGAGACTGCACTCCTCTCGGTCAGTGAGTCACTCCATGACGCACGAGCAGCCTCCCTCTCCTCTGTCCTGATTCTTCTAGACCTCTCCGCTGCATTTGACACTGTGGAGTACTCTATCCTCCTGTCCTCCCTGGCAGCAACAGGGATCTGCGGCACAGTCCTTGACTGGATTGAGTCTTACACCTCTCTGACCGTTCCTTCCAGGTTGCCTGGGCGGGTAAGGTATCACCACCCCGTCCCCTCACCACCGGAGTTCCTCAGGGCTCAGTCCTCGGTACCCTTCTCTTCTCCTTATACACCAGATCCCTTGGCCCTGTAATCTCTGCCCATGGCTTGTCCTATCACTCCTACACCGATGACACGCAACTCTTTCTCTCCTTCTTCCCATCGGACACACAGGTCCCTGCCCGCATCTCCGCTTGCCTGAGGGACATCCAGAGCTGGATGGACAATCACCACCTGAAGCTCAACCCAGGAAAGACGGAGCTAATCTTTATTCCTGCTCTATCCTCTTCCCTCCTCGATTTTTCCATTTCCCTAGGGGACACCTGTGACATCATCACCCTGTGCCAAGAATCTCGGAGTGGTGATGGACAACAGGTTGTCCCTCTCCAAGAACATCTCAGCAGTAAGCCGGGCATGCAGATTTTTCCTGTATAACATCCGGAGAATCCGCCCCTTTCTCACTACCTACTCAACCCAGCTCCTGGTCCAAGCAATGGTTCTATCCTGCCTGGACTACTGCAACTCTCTTCTGGCTGGACTACCGGCATCTGCCACCAGACCCCTGCAACTCATTCAGAATGCTGCAGCTCGTCTGGTCTTCAACCTCCCCAGACACTCCCACGTCACTCCCCTGCTCACTACCCTCCACTGGCTGCCTGTTATAGCTCGCATCAAATTTAAAACATTGGTCCTAGCATACCAGGCAGTCAAGGGATCAGCCCCAGCATACCTCCACAAGATATTCAAACCCTACATGCCAGCCAGATCCCTCCGTTCTGCTACCTCAGGACGCCTGGCACCTCCCCCTCTTCGCACCTGCACTTCCAGAACACGTCTCCTGTCTGTTCTGGCCCCACAATGGTGGAATGACCTCCCCGTGGAGGTCAGAACAGCTGAGACACTGACCCATTTCAAGCGACGACTGAAGACTCACCTCTTCCGGCTGCACCTCTCCCCATCCCTCCCTACCTCCCTGTAATCTCTTAAATGACTGTAAGCTTAGAGTTGTAACTAGGTAGCTGTTTCGTAGGTGACTTAGTTAATGCACCTGTCTTAACTACTGCTTGTATTTTTTCCATAGACTGCGTTGTTGCTGTTCTCGTTGTGTTAGTGTTAATCAGTTTAACCTTCAGGGTCCAAGTTGAACTATGCGGTTGTTCCCTGCACTTGGACCAGTACTTCTCTCTAGGGTTTTCGTCATACTTGTTCCTGGTTATGGTTATACACTTTGTTGTATGTCGCTCTGGATAAGAGCGTCTGCCAAATGCCTGTAATGTAATGTAATTTCATGTTACCATACATTTATTTTGGCAAGTCAATTAGAGCATTTACTTTGTTCACATCAGAGGTAATTTTAAAACAATTGATTAGACACAGATTTATTTCATCTTTAATTCACTGTATCAGAATTCCAGTGGGTCAAAAATTGACTGTCTCTTTAAACTGGTAAAGTCTCTGGTCTGGTAGATTCCAGAAATTGATGTAATTACTTTTTTAGAAGCTTCTGGTTGGCCAATTGTCATCATTAGGAGCTAATTGGGAGTTAATTGGCACCTGTGGCTGTATTGAGGAGAACCTACCTTTAGAGCCTCTGCCTTTTTTCCCTTGATACTATGGGAAAATCCAAGCAACTCAGTCAAGAAACATTGTGGACCTCCACAAGTCTGGTTCCTCCGTAGGAGCAATTTCCAAACAACTGAAGGTACCATGAGCATCTGTGCAAACAATTGTATGCAAATATAAAAATTTTGGGACCACACACGCTGCA
Source organism: Anguilla anguilla (assembly GCF_013347855.1). Classification (NCBI taxonomy): domain Eukaryota; kingdom Metazoa; phylum Chordata; class Actinopteri; order Anguilliformes; family Anguillidae; genus Anguilla; species Anguilla anguilla. The sequence goes on along the minus strand of NC_049210.1, from coordinate 26,643,245 downwards.
TCGTTCAGGGAGGAGGCACAAATTATCTCCTAGGGCTGAACAAACTTTGGTGCAAAACTCCAAGACAACAACAAAGGAATTTGTGAAGGAGTTAGAGGCATTAGGTACCAAAGCATCTACATCCACCATTAAGAGAATCCTACATTGCCATGGCCTGAAAGGCTGTTGCGCAAGGAAGAAGCCCCTACTCCAAGTTCGGCAAAAGAAAACAGAATGGTATCTGCAGTTGATCACACCTTTTGGAGGAGTGTTCTCTGCTCAGATGAAATAAAAATTTAACTGTTTCGCCATAAGAAAAATGGTAAGGCTTTTAATCTAAAGAACACCATCCCAACTCTACTGAAAAAGCATGACTGAGCAAGGAGGTCCACAAACCTGACTGAGTTACACCACTTATGTCACTGTTTAATTTTGCACACAGTATCACTGCTTTCAATACACAACATTGTATTAAAAAACACACAGTCGTGATCTGATAAAATGACATCAGTAATTAAAGGTAAATTAATATTTAACCCCCTAGAAATGTCCTAGTCCAGAGTAGGGCTGTCAAAAAATATTCGATGTTCGAAAAGTATTTGAAAATCTTTTCTTTTTTTAAGTTCGAACCTAAATTTGAGCATTCGAATATTAGTTTTGGATCCCGCGTTTTGTAATTAACATGAATATACAGGCTTTAATTTCATGCGGCGAATCATGTTCATGCACGCAAAGTTCATTTCCTGTGCTAACGTTACTTCCTCTGTCAACAAAAAACGTTCTGCCCTGGACCCAGAGCAAGTGTATCGTCTGGTTTTCCTTGCCAATAGCCTTCGGTGATACTTTCAGCTCCATGGACACCTAACGTTACTGGTCAGCTAGCCTCGTGAGCCAGTCTCTTTTTCCACTTTGTTCAACAGATCTGGTCAGCTAACAATTTAGGCTAAATAATGTCCCCATGGCAGGCTATGTATCCTTTCTGTTCTGAAGATTTTGATAAAACTGGATGATAAAAGAAGTTAAATTACTTACTCTGTTTAGTTTGTTTATGTTGTTTTAAGCTACAGGTATTAGCCATTTGAATGGTTTTTGTGTTAAAAAAATAAACAGGGATTTCCTATAAACAATCATTTCCCTATTATTGTGATTAATAAATGCCGAGTTGTGGCAAATTGCATCCACGGCAAGTATTATCAAAATGATTACATCCATGCTTTATTCATTTGCGCATTAGGCTATAGAAACTGCAGGGGGCTCATTTATAAAATGAACTTGCGTGCATCAATCAACTGAAGACCTGGCGTAGAGCCACAGCCGTTTCCACGGTCAAATCGAGTCATGTTGAAATTTTATAAATCACTACTTTGACGTGATTTTCTACGTACGCGCCACACAGTTGATCTAAAATACGTCTTATAAATGAGGCCCTAGATGTACTAACCTAGTATGAAAGTTCACCAATGTCCTCTATTCTACTGCCCGCTTGTAGAAAATAAGGCACAGACCAGTTTAGTGGGAGCGTCACGTGCATACCTGCATCACGCGCCCGACAATAAGCAGCTTATTTTTTTTAATTATAGGCAAATGATATTCGAATATATTCGAACTCTAACTAATTACGAAAGCTAATATTCAAACTCAATTTCATGGCACTTTTGACAGCCTTAGTCCAGAGTGTAACCAAGGTTGTGAGTTGGTTCTGTAACCTCTTGATAAAAATCAAAATAATGTAAAATATTCAGGAACTCAGGAACATGCAAGTTAAAATCACCTACTAAGAGTATATTATCAAGGCCAATCGATTACACTAAAGCAAATTCAGGCAGAAATACAGTTTTTTGCTTCATTGGACAACAAACTGTAACGTTACAAACTGTAACAAGTTGCGTTACAATTACAATGAGCACAGGAGGGTAACATCCAAGTCTAGTTATTTTCAGCTTAGAGTATCTGCAAAGATATTTGTATTACATCCCAAAAGCCAACCCGAGTTCTAATAACCAGGGACAAGTAACACAACAAATGCCACAAACAGAAAAAATGTCATATCTAACCCTGGTTTTGTCATCAGCAGGAAAAACATTGACATTTCGGACAACAGAGTCACCGATTTAAAGGATCTAGTCTGAATCCAAGCTTGGGCAATCAGAGTTTCTCGGATTCTCATGTTCCTCATCTTCACAAAGCACAGAGTACCCATTTCTAGTATTGTCAGGTTGCCCATAGATTTTTCGCTATTTTCGTATAATAATGTGTGCCTGTGTTGTTCTATGTCCGTTTACCTGATAAATAAGCAGCTTGAAACAAAAGCACCACTTGTCACAAACACATACACATATGAATTGTAAGGTCAGCTAACCTTATTTTTTTCCACATGGGAAAACTAGAAGACCTTCGCCGGTTAGCCTAGCTGCACGGTTAGCCTAGCCGCACGGTTAGCCTACCTATAGACAGACACCCCCATTCAAAGCCTGCAATGGTAGACTATCAACTCTACCGATATCGTCACCAGTGCCAAATTGCCCCGTTTTATGCACTCGGACAAGGTGATGCTTATTGAACACTTTGTAAAATGCCCATATATGCAGACCTGCCAACCTTAGTCAGTGTAATGCTTAGTTCACATGCTTTCGCACCACTTCGCTTTGCACGCACACACAAGCCTTTCTTCACAATTCTAGTTTTGACTGCTGAAGTGATCAGGCAAAATTGTATCATTTGACCTGATTCTAAAATATCACTTGCACTGCACTGGGCTATATTATGATATACTTTCAAGTCAAAAGTTTGAGTACACCTGCTTAAAAACTGCTTTTTCATGATTAATATTTCATTATATGATATGTGTGCTAATACAAACTGATAACCATAAGTGAATTGCATTCACTTATTTAAAGTAATAATCTTGAAGATTTTCATTAAAATAAATGTCTTTTAAGTCACTATCTATCGCTGCATTGGGTAACGCAATGGTGATTGAGCCTATTTTTATATTAATTTATACTATTATTATTATCATAATTCATGATTTAAAAACTTGGTGTCTGTGGTGACATTCCCGGGAAAAAATCACAAGCGGCCCACAGTTAGTGACGCGTTTTTCATCACCCATCAGTGGTTGGTCCGCCAGAGAGGGTAGGCGGAACTAACGCAACAGGCTCGCTCTTCAACTCACTGGTGTGTGAGTGGCGTACTGTTTTTTCTGGTGTCTGCATGCGTTACAATAACAGAGAAGGGGAGGGGGGGGTTGGGGGAGTTATGGAACCCTAAAATGTTTTTGTGTAACATGAGAGATCATATTATTTGTTGATGTACATTTTGTATTACATTTAATGACAATGTAACTAAATTACATAGCTATTTGCACAGCTAACACTAGCTACCGGACCATGTCAAGAAAGACAACATTAGTTTAGACAACGTTGCGCACAGTATCCATCTCTCATATCAGGTAACGTTGTGTTAGCTAGCTAGCTAATGTAATTAACACAATCTAATGTCGGCTAACAATTAGAAAAAAACGCTAGCTAACGCTACCGACCGGTACCAACCTCGCAAACTGTCTCTCGAATGCAATGCTACCTTGTTGCAACGTTGCAGTGTAGCTAACTTAAGGCCAGTTCAGATCAATGATTCGCAACGAGACTGGGTGCAACTTTCAAAATTCCAAGACGTCTGATTGTTAACGTTCTAAAACTGCACTTGACGATTTGACGAGGGCGGTCTTTTAAAACTTCAGGGCAGGCAACGGCTCTGCTACTAGCCAGTTCACACCGCTGCAATTTTCTCTACAACATTCTAAAACAGTTTCGCCTCGTTGCAAATCATTGATCTGAACTGGCCTTAACGTTACCGTTATTTACATTGCCATCGAGTTCATCAATATATTATAATGATCGGAATAAAGCCGGGGTATGTGGAGCAGAGCCGGGTATGATTTCTGAAGACGTCATGCAGGAGAAAACGAAATAAAAGAATACGGCAGTATGGATTAGCATTGTTATTATTTTATTACGCTTCCTCATATGTTCCTTCAGCCTTTATGCCCTTTTTGATGAAATCTCCTTTGTTTTTGTTTTATTCTTCTTGTTCTGATTGCTAATTTAACACCCAGCTCAGCTTTATTCTCGAACAGTTTAGCTAGCAAAACCAGAAACACCAGGGGTAACATTTTGCAAGGCAGTTGTTTCAAAAATACCACACAACAATTCACAAAAAAGACTGCTTATTGTGCACGAGATACATAATTGCACGAGCCACAGCGAATCCCGAAATTGATCATCACTAATTCTACCCCAGGTTTGCTACGGCATTTTAACCCAGCTCGGCAGTGTAAAGACATCTTGAGTTAGCCTAATGTTAGACAACAAATGAGTATGTGCATAACGTTACTTTTATAACAACTGTTTTTTATTCAGTAAATAGTAAGTGTTATAGTTGGCGTGCCAACTGACTGACGTCACACAGGCGACACTGGTTGGATCCGGTTAGATCTATGGGAAGTGAGGTCCAAAAACACGCCTGCAATTACCGCTTCTCGCCATTGGCACCGCCATAGAGAACGAAACTGAAATCTTCGAGATTGTCACTTTAAAGATGGTGTGAATATATATATATAATTTAATAGAATATATATATTTAATTTAAAATGTAAAAGATGAAATTAGTGCAAGATCCCCGTGGAGAAATCTAACAGACCAGGGCCGATGCAGAGATAGACCTACCTGACTTGATCACCGGAAGCCGGAGTGAAGTAGGAGAGTGGCAGTTCTCCTGCTACTCCGACATGGCGGGCTGGGCTAAGTGAACTCAGACGACGGTGGGCTGAGGGCCAGGCAACACAGAGATAGGAAAATTCCAGGGTATGTAGGTAAAACATGTTTTTTTCTTCATTTCCACACTTAAAAGAACAAGAACCATAAAAGTTTAAAAGAGCCTGGTAAGAACTTAAAGCTTTAAAAGAACTTGAAGTAAAACATCAAAAGAACAAGAAAAAATGGGGATGCAGGTAAAACAGCTTTCTTATTTTGCTTCCATGCTTAAAACTACAAGAATCATAAAACTAAATGAATAAATTAAAGAATGAACAGTAAAATATCAAGCAATAATAAAATAATTGCCTTATATTTATTTCATTATAAGCTGACGCAGCGAAATATAGGGAACATGACATGGTCAAACAATGGCTTTGTGAAATGAGGCAGAGCCTCAGGCAAGCTCTGTGAAATTAGCACCCCATATTATCAGAACATGAATTAAGATATTGTCCTTCATTTGTGCTGTATTTGTGCTGGTTTGTGCTGTAAGAATTATTATTTATCCCAGTACGGTTTAAGATTGTATTTCATAGGCTGACATCACTGTACACCCCTAGTACCTCTAAATGTCTCCAAAATAGTCTCATTTGTTTGTGCTGGTGCATGCCGTTGAAATAAAAACATTTGCTAAGTGTATTCTTTAGATATGACATTACTTTTTAATGAGTGATCCCACGCTCCACCCCTAGTAACACCAAAACTCCAAAATAGTCTAGTTTGTTTGTGCTGGTTTGTGATGTATTTCCTTTTGTAATCACCTTTTTTTATATTATGTGTTTTATTGTTGGCAATGATGTCATCCATCCCAACCAGGTCCAATTTTATCCACAGTTGTTCTGCTGGTTTTCGAGACATTTTGAGCCGAATTATGGCAAAAAATTGGTCATTGTTTGTGTCTATTGTTTTTTAAAGCATATGATCCTGCAGTTTATCACTCCAACACTCCACAATGTAAACATACAACATATCTAAAGAATAAAAATAGCAAATATATTTATTTCAATGACGCAAATTAGCACAAACATTGTACTAAAGAAAATACCATTTTTGAGTGATGTAAATGATGTGGGCCAATTAGTTGACATCCAGTCCTTAATGACAGATAACTAAAGGGGACAGGTTTGAAAGGTCATTGGGTTTCAAAAGAAGATATAATTGAATATTATCTGCATAATAGTGAAAATAAATGCAATGTCTCTGAATAATATGGCCAAGGAGAAACATACACTACTTGGTGAATATGTAGATGCCCGAAAATCACACCCACATGTGCTTGTTGAACATTGCATTCCAAAACCACAGGCATTAATATGGAGTGAGGTTGGGCACTAACGTTGGGCAATAAGGCCTGGTTCGCAGTCTGTGTTCCAATTCATCCCAAAGGTGTTCAGTTGGGTTGAGGTCAGGACTCTGTGCAGGCCAATCAAGTTCTTGCACATCAAACTCAGAAAACAATTTCTTTATGGACCTAATTTTGTGTACAGGGGCATTGCCATGCTTAAACAGGAAAGGGCCTTCTCCAAACCGTTCCCACAATGATGGAAGCACACGATTCTCTGGAATGTCATTGTATGCTATAGCATTAACATTTCCCTTCACTGGAAACTAAGAGGCCTAGCCAAAACCATGAAAAACAACCCCAGACCATTATTCATCCTCCAGCAAACTTTCCACATAGCACTATGCATTCACCAAACCCAGATTCATCCGTAAGACTGCCAAATAGTGAAGTGTGATTCATCACTCCAGAGAACGTGTTTCCACTACTCCAGAGTCCAATGGCGGTGTGCTTTACACCACAGCAGCCGACACGTTACATTGCACACGGTGATCTTAGGCTTGTGTGCAGCTGCTCAGCCATGGAAACCTATTTCATTAAGTCACTGAATTCTTGGATAAAACCCCTCTCTATGAGAGACAGTGTCTTGTACCACCTTTGAGTTTAACTACTTCTGAAAAAGTGTGAATAACAACACTGTCTGACATGGTCAGAATACAGGTTGTATGAACCAGTCCATTTACAGAATGTGGAAGTTGCAGTTATCAAAGCTTATAAAGGAATTTCACAGGGAAGTGTGAAGTGAGGCAACCAACAGTAACTTGCTGTTGCATTCAGGCAAACATGCCTGTGAGTGTGTAGACCAAATGTTCTAAAAGCACTCCTTAGCTCAGCCTACGGGGGACACCACATGACTACACCACACTGCTCCCAACAGACCACTAGTTCAGATTTGTTTATAATAGGGATTTAAGGAACTAGGTGCTCATCAAAAGCATGACCACTATACATAAAAAATACAAATTTTACTGATACAGCAATAAACGCGTTCATTTACAATAGAAACGTATTGGCAAATTCATTCATACAAAACATAAACTACTGATGCAAAGCTTCTCACAAATACCCCGGTGACGGCAGCATGCAGTCGATAATTTGAAGCCTTTAAATTCCAATCCAAAAATTAATTATTTTAAAATGCTACTGTAATATTTAATCCAAATCAGGAGAGAACTACTGCACTGCAAAATGCCCCTTTTCAGCCTATATTACTGTTTTGGTGTATATATAAAGTTTAAAGTATCATTTGAAAACAGTGCAGTAATATTCCATCCACTTCATTTGACATGTACATTACTTCCTCCGCATATACAAGTAACAGCATGTTGAGGCGGATTTTGTGGAGAAAAAAAAATGTGTGAGACATTTGGGACTGATATTTCCAAATGACAGCCTTTAAAATACATGCGAAGTGAACATAGCCTAAATAAAAATATAAATATGCATTTCATCGCATTCATTACATTACATTGCAGGCATTTAGCAGGCACCCTTATCCAGAGCGACTTACACAACTATTACATAGCTTTTATATTGCATCTGTTTATACAGCTGGATATGTACTGAAGCAATGGATACAAGGCAGTGTCCTACTCGTGATCAAACCTGTGACCTTTAGGTTAAAAGACCAGTTACTTACCCATTATACTACACTGCCGCCCTACCCACCCTACATTCCCACCATTGTTCAATTTCTTAACACACCTTTATAAACATATCCTTTGCATAATCGCATAATGCAGCCAATTTAAGGTGGACCAGCAGTTCCGAATCAGGAGCTGGGATTTAGGAGCCAACTTCAGCATCTTTCAGTGGCTATTCCCCATAACCCGCAAGCCAATCTGCTTCCATTTGTCACTTTAACACATCATTGTTTACCACTTTACACGAGTAGGAAGTGCTCTCTACAATAATAGCAATATTCGTAAACCACAAAAAGGCTACATCAAGTTTAGACTCTTTGTAAGCGGCTTCGTTGACTGAGTCCCATTCCGGATAAATGTTCCTTTGGCTGTCGCTACTTCTCCAGTTCCTTCAATCCATCCATCCATTATCTATACCCGCTTATCCTGGGCAGGGTCACGGGGGATGCTGAAGCCTATCCCAGCCTGCATTGGGTAAGAGGCAGGAATACACCCTGGACAGCCAATCTATCGCAGGGGGAGAACATGCAAACTCTACACAGAAAGGCCAAGGCCAGATTCAAACAAAAGACCTTCTTGCTGTGAGGCAACAATGCTATCCACTGCACCACCAATAGAGGGATTTGTTTCAGTTAATGCTAGTGGAGTAGGATTAGCAGCTGATTGTCTTGTTATGGACAGTTTTTGAATTATTAAGTGTCAATCATCAAACCGAACTGTCAATTTCAGCTCTCCTTTGGGGAGTACTACCTTGTTAGGGGTCCAAGCAGCGAAGCTGGTGGAACCCTATTGTATCTGTTAGGATTATTATTATTATTATTATTATTCTTATTATTTTTCTCCGGTAAAAGTGTCTGAGGCTCAGCAACCATAAGTCCTGGAGCGACCAAATTTGGCTGGTGGGTTTCTATGTGCCCCCACTACTCAGGCACTAAAAATCACGTACGTCGGTCAGATGGTGGCGCTATAACAAAGGGTTTTGCGTAAAAGGCCATAACTCCCACACCATAAGTCCGGTCAACACAAAACTTCATCAACATATGCATGTGAACGTGCTCTATACCTTTGCCATTGGGACCACCTGTGTCCGCCATATTGTTTGCCCGCCATTTTGACTTTTTAGTTGGGGCGTGGCAGTTTTCTCCGCTAAAATGTCTGAGGCTCAGCAACCATAAGTTGTAGACCAACTAAATTTGGTAGGTGCGTTCCTGTGGCCCCCCACTACCCAGGCACTAAAAATCACCTATGTCGGCCAGATGGTGGCGCTATAACAAAGGATCATACTTTAAAAGGTCATAACTCCCACACCGTAAGTCAGATCAACACAAAACTTCATCGACTGATGCATCTGAATGTGCTCTACAACTTTCCTATTGGGAGCACCTATGTCCGCCATATGGTTTGCACACCATTTGGACTTTTTCATTAGGTGGGGTGCGGAAAAGCTGGAGCTCCAAATCCAAACGATTACGACATCGAGTAAACTTCTTTACGGCAAGCGACAACCAGTTTTCTCTAGTTTTTATCAGTGAAAGCACGGTCTGACACTGCCACCTAGCGTGCATGCTAAGATCGGCTACCCAAAGTTTCTTAGTAAAAGCTTTCTGAGAGGATGAATAATTACTTTTATTTGGCATGGATCCATTTGAAGACAGTATCGGGTGAGTTCGTTTAGTCTTTGAATCTGTCATTATGCTGAGAAACAGCTAAACCATTTTATTTATTGGTTGTGAGTTTCTGTGAAAACGCGCGAAAACACGCTGGTCTGATGAAACAATGACGGTAGCCTAATACATATATTGTCCGCTTCGTTCCGTTGCTATCATAACATAATGACCTACAGCTGCAGTTTCTCGCTGCATTTACTAATATTGAATATAAACAAATGACGCAATTTATGCTGTAAATCGTATCCTCAATTTAATCTCTAAATCGACTGTAAGTTTAGGGTTGTAACTAGGTAGTTGTTTCGTAGGTGACTTAACTCGTCTTAACTATTGCCGTAGGGTCTTGTTTTTTTCACTGAGGGGACGGTCTGACCGTCGGGAAGCATTGGAAGACAGTGACCGTGAGTTCGTTTAATTTTTATAATTTTAAAAAAAATAATTTTTTAGGTTCTGAGTTTCTGTGCAAACGCGCGAAAACACGCTGGTATAATGGAACAATGACGGTAGCCTAATACATATATAGTCCGCTTCGTTCCGTTGCTACCATAACATAACGACCTACAGCTGCAGTTTCTCGCTGCAATCACTAATATTGAATAAAAACAAAAGACGCAATTAATGCTGTAGTCTGCCAATGTCTAAATAAATAATACGGTCCATTTGAAGACAATATCGGATGAGTTCCTTTAGTCTTTAAATCCGTCATTATGCTGAGAGAAATCGTATTCTCTATTTAATCTCTAAATTGACTGTAAGCTTAGGGTTGTAACTAGGTAGTTGTTTCGTAGGGGACTTAACTCGTCTTAACTATTGCATAGACTGCGTTGTTGCTGTTCTTGTTTGTGTTAGTGTTAATCAGTTTAACCTACAGGGTCCAAGTTGAACCATACAATTGTTCCGTGCACTTAAAACGGTAGGCTGCTGCCCTCTAGGGTTTTCGATATACTTGTCCCTGGTTATGGTTATACATTTTGTTGTACGTCGCTCTGGATAAGAGCGTCTGCCAAATGCCTGTAATGTAATTTAATGTTCCGTAGCAACAAGATAAACCCCACGTTAGCCCTAAAATATGCCAATACAGCAGTGAAAACGCTGCTCACTGAATAACGACATAAACGAGACAAAGTTTTTTTTCAAAATTATGCCATGTCATTTTACATTCAATATCTAGGACTAAACATTGAATAAATATACAATCTTACCATTGGTTTTACGCGTAGAGATGTCCCTTTTGCGACTGAGTGGTCATATATTGTCTTGGACAATCCGTTTGTGATTCCTGTTGCTTACGGCGTTGTCGCCGTTTTTTCGTACAATCTGGCTTGAATGACAGTTCATTTATTCAGTAGGTGAGAGTATAAGCTTTCTAACGATGTATAACATGCATGATTTTTCATTTGGAATAGCGTTTTATAGTTCAGCGCAACGGAATATTTTCTTATCGCATTCACTGTGGCGTAGCATAAAAGACGATTCACCTAACTAAACGTTGTCAACGATTTTCATAATTTCTTGTAGAGTACTATTATTATTGAGGACTTCATGGCTTAGCTAAGCAATTTCTTTGCTGATAGACCTATCTGAAACCGTTTTCTGACGCAAAACAGAAGCGGATAGGACTTTGTCATTGATTTTCTGTCTCTATACTAGGCTACTAAACACAGATAAAATGTCATGTTGCTATGTAAGTATTACTGCTCAAAATATTTCGGTTATATACGTTCTTTTCGTTATATACCTTCTTTTTGAAATTGGGTGTCTTTAAATAGGTTAGTGGTATTATATAATGTGGATTTTTCACACTGCAATGTAAGCGTTAGTGTAATAGTTTTTGTGACCCATGGAACAGTGATTACGAGAGTGTTGGAACGTTGCTAAAATGTGGTGGACGGTTGAAAATTATTTTCGTCCCATCTCCATCCGTCATTAGGCTATGCTGAGAAATAGCTAAACCATTTCTATTGATAGTAATTGAGTTTCTCTGCAAACGCGCGAAAACACGCTGGTATAATAAAACAATGACGGTAAATATAGCCTATATATGTAGTCCGCCTCATTCCGTTGTTACCATAATATAACAAACTTTCTTGTGTCTACAGCTGCAGTTTCTCGCTGCAATTACTATTGAATATAAACAAAAGACGCAAATGCTGTAGTCTGTCAATGTCTAAATAAATAATAAGGGATTCTTCGCGCAGCACGCATGCTAGCAGGAATGTCCAGTTGATTTTTCGTTTCGTTTTTTTTAATGTCGTATTTATTAGGCTATATGAAATATGTATTATTATCCTATCTGTCTCTGAGGCGCTCTGAAATGTGCATTCTCTGCTAAGCTGAGCAATGGATTGGTATATGTGTCTGACATAGTGTTGCACAGTACACCGACACTTCAGCACTTTTTCGGTACTTAAAAAAAAAAAAAAAAGAAACGGTTCGATATTAGTATTTTCCGACGTTCGGTAGTTTTGCGTCAAATGTAAAAGCCAGGGACATGAGTCTCCCGCATTACCGATTGAGAGGATGAAAAGTTATGATTTGTCAGAATCTTCGCTAGATGGCAGTAGCAACTAAGGGTGGCAAGTGAGGTGACCTGTGCTTGTGCATTTTTCGTGGTTGATTCAGCGCAAGCTTAGACTCAGTTCACTTCAGTAGCAATACCTGTTCTTATTTGTAAATATTTTCTTATAGGAAGATGCTGTATTGTTATTGAAATGTGCTGTTTTTATATATATTTTAAAGTGAAAGACCTGTTTACAGATAATTCACTTTACAATTGTTAGATTTTTGAAATATATTTAATATAGTTTTCTATGGTTTAGTGCTGTAACACTACTGTCCTATGCTTATTGATATGTTGAACAGGCTTCAACTTAAAGGTTGTTAATAAACAGGGTTTTTAATAAACCGTGAATTCGAAAATGAGGTCATCCCTTGTGGACATTATGTTTCTGATCTATTAAGGTATTTTCAGTATCGTTAGGTACCGAGTATTGAATCAGTATCGTTTCAGTATCAATTATCGTGATACTACACCTGGTATCGGTATCAAAGTCAACATTTTGGTATCGTGACAACACTAGTGACGCCTTTTTTAGTTGCGGCGCAGAAACACTGCAGCTGTGCATACACGCCGGACCATCTAAGTGTTACGACATGCCATCTAAGTGTTACGACATAGTAAAAGCCTTTACAGGAAGCGGCCAGGACACATCCATGGGGACGTAACTAAGTCATCCGACAGCGTCTCTTAGCACAAAATTGGCCGTAAGTCATCAATATTTCATACGATCATCGTGATATTCAGTAGATATGTTGGGTGAAGGCGTATGATCATGAGGACAAAGCCATTTTAAAATCGCTCCATAGGGGGCGCGATGCTGCCAATGCTTGGACCCCTTCCAACGCCGCTTGCGGCTTTAATTATCTCTGGAGTGGTTTCATCGATTGAAACACACTGCAAAGTGTGAAGTCTTATCCGTTACAATGATATATGGGTTATAGTGATCCACCTTGAATCAATAACAGATTAAAACAATCATCTAAATTAATGTTATTGTTAGACACCGTTGTGTAATTTGCATGGTCATTGGGGGCCACATTGTTCTATTATTAAAAAATGGCTTCAGTAAAAATGTTTTTTATTCCAAAAACATGATAATATTCCTCAATTCACAAAAAATTCCAAAATCATTTCTTTGGTTAGATGTCATTTGTTTTATTAATACTGTAGGGATTGTAACTCACTTGGCTTAAAAAAAAGAGAAAAAAGGCAGGTATGGCATTCTGGCCACATCCTTTAAATCTCATTTTAGATACATGTATGGTCTCTTTAATAAAAAAAATAGCTAAACCCCCAAGACAGAGAGAACTGTATCATTAATTTTCCAAATATTAGTACTGGCTTAGTGGTCTTATGGAGGAATGCTAGATAACTGTGTACCCAAACAGATCTCATTAGAGTACCAGTATCTAGCCAGCATTTTGCTATGGTCTACTTGGCGGCTGTTAGGCCTATGAAAAAGAGCCATCTGTGTTATCGCCAAGAAGAAGTACAGCTGGGCGCATTGGCAGCTTCATGTTTAAAGGTGAGCAAGAACCACTGATTTCCAAAATGCTTCTATATAGGGACAGTCCCAAAACATGCCACTGAATTACATTGCTTACAGTTATTATCAAGTATAAGTTTAATTTTATATGATGATGATCTTTGCACAAAGTTAAAGTGAATTATTTCATTTGAAAATTGGCCCCTGAAGATGAAATCATATTAGGCCATATGTTGTCCCATTTCAAATAATTATTGAAAGCCTGACGTTCCCTATTGAACAAAGTGAATCACCATGGAGGTAACTCCTTTGCAGACATAAATAAATCATAAAGAGGAAAAGGTAAATTCTTGGACCAGGGGGTGGATTTTCAAAGGACTACTCAAAAGAACCTCATAACATTTCAGAGCTGAGCAGACAGGAAAGGATGTACCAGGAAATTAATAGGTTTCTTTTAGATTTTTAAATGTATGAAGACCGTTGTTGTCAACGATATAACCAATGTTGTCAACATCATTTGTCCATCGAGTACAAGCAAAATGTTTAGAATCTACAGTTGAGGCCAAAAGTTTACATAAACCCAGGCTAAATATATTCAAACTCAGTTTTTCACAACTCCACACATTTCATGTAAACATATACTTTTGGCAAGTCAATTAGGGCATCGATTTGTTCACATCAGAGGTAATTTTAAAGAAAATCGATTAGAGACAGATTTATTTCAGTTTTAATTCACTATATAAGAATTGCAGTGGGTCAAAAGTTTGCATACACCAAGTGTCTCTTTAAACAGTCTGAAAGATTCCAGAAATTGATGTAATGACTTTTTAGAAGCTTCTGATTGGTCAATTGTCATAATTAGGTGTTAACTGGGAGTTAATTGTCACCTGTGGCTATATTTAAGGGCCTACCTTTAGAGCCACTGCCTTTTTTCCCTTGATACCATGGGAAAAATCCAAGCAACTCAGTCAAGACCACAAATCCGGTTCCTCCTTAGGAACAATTTTCAAACAACTGAAGGTACCACGAGCATCTGTACAAACAATTGTATGCAAATATAAAAATCTTGGGACCACACAGACACTGCATCGTTCAGGAAGGAGGCACAAATGAACTCCCAGGGCTGAATGAACTTTGGTCCGAAAGGTTCAACTGAACCCCAAGATTTCATCATCACTATGTAAGTATTACTGCTCAAAATGTTTTGGTTATATACGTTATTTTTTTAAATTTAGTGTCTTTAAATAGGTTAGTGGTATTTTATAATGAGGATATTTCACACTGTAAATGTAAGCGTTCGTTGGTAGTTTAGTAGTTTTTGTGATGCATGCAGTTGATTTGTACTGAAATACGTGAATATGTTGTGATTTGGAGACGCTGGGTACACTGCTTAGTTTTTGCTTCATAGACCTTTAGTAGTTCTACATATCTGTAATGTTTCTAATATTAAATGAAGAAACTTGGGTTCAGCAAATATAATTATTTATTAACTACTGAAGAAAAGCACGGTTAAGTACATCCAGCATCAGGTAGGTCTGCAGCCAATTCAACTCATTCACTTAAAAATGGCTGACCATCTTCTTCTACTAAATACTGTCTAAACAAGACCATACAATACAAGTGTAGCTTACAGGTAGGAGGTTGTTGCCCTCTGGTGGTCGGGAGTATTAATAACTCCTATCACTACAATAGCCACCCTTAGATTTTGTGAAATTGTGGTCAAGAGGTTTTTGATCCAGGACATGTATAGTTTAACCTTCTGTATATATGCAATCTCTCAGTATTTCATTGCAAACTACATTACATTACAGGCATTTAGCAGACGCTCTTATCCAGAGCGGCTTACACAACATGATATATAATGAAGCAATGCAGGTTAAGTACCTTGCTCAAGTGTCCAACCTGGGAATAGAACCTGCAACCGTTAGGTTACAAGACCAGCTCCTTACCCATTATACTACACTGCTGCCTAAACTAAAAAAGAGCAAATTCATTTTTGATTTTTTGCCTAGACAATTGCATTTGTGGCACTATTTCTTCCAAAATTATCAATATAAACTAATCTAAGTTTTGCATGTGCGCAAAACTTAGATTAGGGGTTAAGAGAATCCTACATTGCCATGGCCTGAAAGGCTGTCGTGCAAGGAAGAAGCCCGTACTCCACCGGTATAAAAAAAGCCACAATGAAGTTTGCAGATGATCACCAGGATGAAGATCAAGCCTTTTGGAGGAGTGTTCTCTGGTCAGATGAAAATTTTTTTTTAACTGTTTGGCTGCTATGTATGGAGGAAAAAGGGTAAGGCTTTTAATCCAAAGAACACCATCATGTTGTGGGGGTGTTTTACTGGAAAAGGGACTGGTGCTAGATGGCATCACGAGGAAGGAGGATTATCTACTGAAGCAACACTTCAAGACATCAGCTAGAAAGTTAAAACTTGGTCGCAACTGGGTCTTCCAGCAGGACAATGATCCTAAGCATACCTCCAAAGTAGTAACAAAATGGCTTAAAGACAACAAAGTGAAAGTACTGGAGTGGCCATCACAAAGCCCTGACCTGAATTTGTGGACTGAAGTGAAAAAGCATGTCCAAGCAAGGAGGCCCACAAACCTGACTCAGTTATACCAGTTCTGTTAGGAGGAATGGGCAAAGATTCTGGCAAAATATTGTGAGAAGCTTGTGAAAGGCTACCCCAAGCATTTGATTCAAGTTAAGCAATTAAAAGGCAATGCCACCAAATAAAGTGTATGTAAACTTTTGACCCACTGAAAATCTGATATAGAACATAAAAGCTAAAATAAATCTGTCCCTTAGCTATTATTTTTAAATGACCTCTTATGAAAATAAAGTATGTACCCTAATTGACTTAACACAGGAAATGTATGGTAACATTAAATGCGTGGAGTTGTGAAAAATTGAGTTTGAATGTCTTTAACCTAGGTGTAAACTTTTGGCCTCAACTGTATTAGCAAGGACTTATTGTGTCATACTTGTTAAAATCTATTTTAAGTCACAGACTTGTATTTTGTTGCTTCCAAGCTAAATGCATGTCAGCATTCCAAATAAATGATTAATAATTGGTCCCATTTGCTGTGAGGAGTCTTTGAACTTAACACACAGAAATGGAAAATCCTGAAGCCACAGTGGTGCAGCTATAGCTTCTATGTACCTCCAAGGACTGCATTAAAAGGATTTGAATAATGTTTTCAGAAATCATTACCAAAAGACAAATTTTAGTATTTGGAATTGTGAAAAGCCAGACCTTCTAACAATGTAGGTCACTGTAAGGTTTCAAGATGTCTAACTTGCATGCTTATTGCTCAAGATAACTCATGTTTGTTCTGGTTTCTTGCACCGCAAGCATTCATCCATGCCTTGCGGCAACACATACTGATAAACTTTCTTTTTTTCCCACCAAATACAAGTCACATGCCAAATTTCTATATTACATTAAAGCAAAGAAATCCAATGTTAATGACCTATGGCTAAGTCAATGGAACAGAAATTAGTAGAATGTAGATGTATGATGTTAGTTTCTGTATAATACTGCAATGATTGGATACCCTAAAAAGATGCTGTTTTTTCTATTAGTTAACTTTGTAGGAATGAAACATTGATTCAGCTACATAAAGATTATAATACTTCTTATAGAAATTCTTGAACTACTGTAAGTAATCTATATGGAGTTTTGGTGCCCCTTCATATCTCTGTATTATCGTGCATCTTCAAATCAACAACCTTACATGCAAGGTTGCAGGTACAGGTCTGTTGTTAACATAACTTGTGGGAAGTAAAGGAAATGAATAAATCTGTGTGAGCAATGTTCAAATATCAGGCTACATTTGTAACAAACACAAGTGGAGTTGATCAGGTGATGTTTTATGTAATCAAATGAAAATGAACAAAATAAAAGTGATTTATTAATTTTTGAATTCATTTTTACATTAACATGACTGTAGAAAGTAATCTTGAAGGAGCAATGTCTATTTTCCCAACATTTTGAAAATGACCTGTGCTAAGAAGCATGAATTTAGCATGCTTCAAAAAATGCAGGCCAAACAGCACATAAATGTGTGTATTTTAAAAGAGGTCTTTAAAAAGGTCTGATAAAATGAATCACCACCATAAATGTCAATCAGTTGATGAAGACTCATTTTCATTGGCACCAACCAGTTCCTTCCAGTTACCATATCTGAATACACCACGCAAAGTAGACTTTCAGGTACAACGCTGGCCTAATCCGGAGGGTTTGTTTAAAGTGCATATGCTCTTAAACAGTCTAAGTGAATCTGATTTAATCCAGCTCCTTGTTCTTGTTTTCAGTTCAGAATGTTCTTGTCAACATTCTTCCACACTGTAGCATTCGGTCCACCGCAGAAGCAGATTGGTCTTTGTTGCGCTGGCTGGTGGAGAGAGCACACGCACCAGGGTTGCGTTAACTAATCAGCCCAGGTTCTTAAAGGTATGTTGCTCTCAACAGTTTGGGGCTGAGACTGAGAGCTCACACCAAGAGCGTGTTTTGATTTTCATTTCGTTAGTTTCAGTTTTGCTTATCTGAGCACACAAGACTAAAAAAGGAACTGGTCAGTCGAAAAATTGGCCAGTGGATCCCAGAGCTGTGCTGAAAAGCGGTCGCTCTGTTTTACTTTCTTTTTGTCTTCATTATTTTAGCTTGTTGTTAAAGTTTATCGTTTATACCTAGAACCCATGAGGGGGAAGGTGAATATATTCATTTATTTTATTTTGTGTGTGTGGGTGCACTCTCTCTCTCCATGTGGCAACCAATGGTGTTTCCCAGAGCTGCTGCATCGCCCTCCCAGGGGTGTCACGCTAACGTGATATTTTGGTGCCGAAACCAGGCAGGGAGCGGCCTCAGCATAAACCAAATTAGCCTTCAGTTGAATTCTGGGGTTGGAGGTGTGTAGCATTCGGTCCACTGGAGAAAGAGATTGGTCTCTGCTGCGCCGGCTGGTGGAGAGAGCACACACACCCTGTGTTAACTAATTAACCCAGTTGCTTAAAAGTGTGTTGCTCTCAACAGTTCAGGGCTGAGACTGGAAGCTCACACCAAGAGCGCGTTTTGATTTTCATTTAGTTAGTTTCAGTTTTGCTTATCTGAGCACACAAGAAATTGGTCAGCTGAAATTTGGCCAGCAGATCTCAGTAGCGTGCTGAAAGGCAGTCTTGGGTTTTACTTTTGTCTTTATTATTTTAGTTTGTTGTTTTAGTTCATTGTTTTTTCCCGGAACCCGTGAGGGGGAAGGGTGATGGCATTTACTTAATTTTGTGTTTGTGTGGGTGCCTCTCTCCATGCGGCAACAAAAGGTATTTCCCGGAAATGATGCATTTCTCTCCCAGGAGTGTCACACTGGCGTGACATTTTGGTGCCAACTTTTTTAGCTGAGCAGATTCTTTCTTAGTCTTATGTGGTCCGATAAACAAAACAAACTAAACAAAATTAAAATCAAAATGCACTCTTGGTGTGAGCTCCTGGTCACGGCCCCAAACTGTGGAGAGCAGCACATCTTTAAGAACCTGGGCTGATTAGTTAACGCAACCCTAGTCTGGACGAACACAAAAAGGGAGGAGCCTCTGCGGCAGCCTCTGCGGAGCCTCAGCGGTCGCTTCCCTATTGGTTAATCGAACTGTTTGTCTCAGTGTGCCGGTTCTCCCTCCCCCCGACACTCCTTCTGTTCCGTGTGTACTGCAATCTAAGTCCCAAGTGAAACACCCCAGCGAAACGGACAAAGCTATCGAGCTAACCCAAATTATCTGCTAAGAACAGAATTATGGACAAATTCAAAGAAGATTTTAATTCTGTTATATCACTGACTTGCCAAATACATGGCGTGACTTCGTTGAAAGACCTTCAGCGCGTATGTTTGGATTCGCTGTTTTCGAACAGAGATGTACTCGCTTGCTTGTCTACAGGATTTGGCAAAAGTTTAATTTTTCAAGCGTGGCCTACGGTATGCAGTCTGCTATCAAATAAATACCCACAAAAATGGCCAGAAGAAGCAATGGTTTTGATTGTTTGCCTGTTACAATCAATACAATCATTTCCCCCAAATAGTGGTGAACTGATGCGGGTTTGTGGAAAAAGTTTGCCTCCGGTAATGTTTTCCGGTGCACGTTTCAGACCACGCTGGGCCAAAACACTCTGAATGGTTGGAAAATACAACTATCCCGGGAAGGTTGCCTCCTTCGTTTATGCCTAGAACGTCAAGGCATCGGCCAGGCTCTGTTGAACGAAGTGAAGAAAGATACTGGCTCGCGAGGCTAACACAACCCTAGTGCGTGTGCTCTCCCCACCAGTCAGCGCAGCAAAGACCAATCTGCTTCTCCAGAAGACCGAATGCTACAAACACATTTTTGGTATAGTCCACAGCATACTGAAAAAGACACTGCATTACTGTGTATGGTTACGCATCAGTAAAATAGTTATTCTAAAAATACTTTTGCGAGTGCTGCCCTTCTTTTGCCATTTATTTGTATAAACTCAGTTGCATATTTAATTCAACACAAAGAATGTTTTGAGTTGAGTATGTTTCATTTACTACTATTTTATTAAATCCAAATATGCCATTGAGAAACATCCCATGTAATTTGGTGGTTGTTTCAGTGCTGGAAATACAATTCTTAAATTACAGAATTTGTGAAACACCTGTGAAACAGCATATGAAAGCATGAAAAGCTCAAATTGGAGTTATTACAGTCCACTATATGCTATCCTCATTCAGAAATGGATTTGGTGGTAATATTGCCAGGGTTACACAAAAGAGAAAGAAATGAGGGGGAGGGGGGGGGGGTGGAAAATTTGGAATCATCAATGAAAAGTATTAAGATAAATGAATGGAGAAACTGAATAATGATGCTTGTAAAGAATGAGAATAAAACAACTGTGAGCCGAGCACATAACATAATCAAAAATATCATGTAACAAGTATTGTAGTAATATTAGTTAATTTTCAAATGAACTGACAAAATTAATGCTCCATTCAAATGGGACCAATGTTTTATTTAAAAAATTGTTTTTATATGAATTGTTTGAATATGGTTCATTATTCTGTGACAGTAAGCTGTTCCATTTTTCCAGCTGTCTCCGCATACATAACCTTTGATTTTTTTTCTGGACTGGGTGTGTTAGGATACTCTCGCTCTCCGAAGATGGTGCTGCCCACACGTACATTGGTGGAGCCAACTTCAATCTGGTTTGGAGAAATAAAGGATATGAACAGAAAATGATAAGTACAATTGTTCAGACAATTGTCATAATCCAATGTATGAGTAATGCATTAACAAAATAAGAAAAACTACAAGACACGATGAAGACAAAATAGAAGCATAAGTCTTTATAATGAGAAAAATTACTGGAAAATTGAAAAAATGTGCTTAATAGAGAAAACTACTCTTAATAATTTGCCTCCCTTTTCCAATTTAATTTTCGATTCTCTTACCCCTAGTTTAACTCCACAAGAGCCAGCAATTCTGAATGCTATAAAATTAAAATATTTTGTATGCAAAGTAAATTCATAATGAGTGTGTACCTTTGACTATTTTTGCTTTATTACAGGTACTTCAACAAGAAATACTCACCGCATGTTCAAAATCAGTGGACATGCCCATACTGAGTTCGACTTCCTCCAACGGAAGCTTCAGATTTTCACACAGCTCCCTACGGCGGCTCAACAGCATCTATATCAAAAACTTGTAATTGAATTGACAGGTGTGGGGAACGTAGCCAAGCACACTGTTCCATTACATTGTTCACTGCTATCCCAACTTTTATTCACTGTATAAAAATGCTAATAGAGTGTTAATGTTTTAAGTATTTACTGTACCTGGAAGTCTGGGTTGGGGCCCGCAGTGAGGTCATACCCATAACGACCAATGGTCATGAGTCCTACAAAGTGTAGGGCAGGGCAACGTGAGATGATGTATTTCACTGTGTTAACAGTCTCCTCTGGAGGCAATCCATGCTTACCTATGAAAAACAGTGAGGAGCGAATCAAGAACCTGAAAGCCATATAATCAAAAAATAATGATTATAACACAACTCTACACTGCTACTGAAGTAGAATATGCCAGTTCATTTTAAAACATAAGGAAAACTGTTGTCCTTGGAATTTTAGGTTTTAATACAAAAAACAAGTCTCTTGGTTTTGTCAATCAACTATTCAATAAACATAACAGAACAGACCCTTTGAAAAATTACAGTTTGCAGCTATTTTCTGGCCCTGATCACTCCTCAAAGCTACATTTA
This sequence comes from Anguilla anguilla, assembly GCF_013347855.1. Taxonomy (NCBI): domain Eukaryota; kingdom Metazoa; phylum Chordata; class Actinopteri; order Anguilliformes; family Anguillidae; genus Anguilla; species Anguilla anguilla. The sequence goes on along the minus strand of NC_049210.1, from coordinate 26,621,493 downwards.
TAAGGTTCTATGACGTAAGCGTAACCTCATTACAGAATCAGAGGAGAATTTGGCTGGATCGGAAAAACAGAAGCAGAGTTTATATCTGCTCATGTGAAAAAAATGTTAAAAGCTAAATAGTTTGCAAGCAAAGTTGTGTAAAATGTGTCTGCAGTTTAGCTGGTAAAACTGTTTCAGCCTGGCTCTACCTACTACACAATTCTGAAAATTGTGTCCTGGGGTGGGTGGAGTAGGTGTGCCCATCTCATTTGGCTAAAGTATACAATATGCAAATTATTTGTACAGCGTATGCTGATGAAACTCTGATCAAACTGTCAAAAAAGGCATTGCATATCAAATATGAACCCAGATTCAGCAATTATCTGGCCGATTTCTCGCCTCAGATGTTTTCAGAAACGTATTTTAGTGGACTGTTTAAGATTAAAAATATGAGAAAGTTTATGATAACGCGCCATGTTTTCTCCGGCTTTAAAGGCGTTTTGGCCTAAATCAATCTAGCCAAACTAGCTGCCGGCAGTGTTCCGTGCCATTTTAGAAAATATGTGTGGATGAATTTGGAGGTGGAAGCAATTTTCCAGCTGGATATCTTGAGCCCAAAGTAAAGCACCTGCATGACAATAGTTTGAAACAGCATTTAAGCCTCCCAGTCCCTTCAGCTGGTGTGAAGTATCCTCGTGAGAAAAGCATGGAGGGGGAGTCTGGAGAGACTAAAAGCCATACTGCATTGATTTCAGGTGAACTGGACAGAATTGGAGTGCAATTTGCATCTTCCTTAAATGTTTGCAAAAATATAAGCAAAGTTTTGCAACAATGTATTTGTCTGCATACCACAGGTGTGCCGTGGGGGTACACTGCATGCTGTAATGGCAGAGGGAAACATGCAGAGTGTGCAAAGTCCATTCCTTTGTTCCTCCTAGCCAGGCACATATGAGGTCCTTATTGTGCTGGGGCACCAGCCAATTTGCCACTCTGGAGCAAAAGTTCTCCTTTGATTTGCTAATCCACTCCACTCTCCAATAGCCTGGTGTGGCCCATCCTTGCCTTCCTGCCTGTCATGTTCTCATCCAGTGTAATGTAATGTGAAATGCAAGAAAAACATGCTAAACATTTGACTAGACTATGGATTAAAAAGAATACTTTTCTGGGTTCAACCACAGCTGGTTATGCCACACGCACCACTCAATGCGTACAGAGACAATCACTCGTGCTGAGTGCTTCATGCTGTTCATTACAGTCTTTGTGCATGCACTGTAGCTGTAGCCTACATGTACTGTGACCTATGGCGACAGTGATGATTGAGAATAATTACCTTTCCAAAATTGGTTTAAGATGTAGAAGTGAAGTTAGGATAGTGTTGCTATGAGTAATGCATTTATTCAATAAAGCTTTCACATGTACAATCAGGACCATAATATGAACTGCTGCCCAGCAGTGCTGCCCTGATGAAAGAAATTATCCTATAGCCTTTCTGGATGGTGCTGTTTATTTGTTTGTTCATATAGATGTTGACCTGCACAGAAAGTGAAAACAAGTCTTACAGTTTGAACTGTATATGATGCATAGTCACAGCATATCATGCATGCTTTCCATGGGAACTAAATTATTTCCTTGCAACTAACTTTAAGCAGGTTAACTGGGAAACAATTTAATTTCCATCGGAAGTATGCACTGAATGCTGTAACTTCACAAATTACTGCAAAATCTGTAAGGTGGCTTTCTGAGGTAAAAAAAAAAACAACCCTGACCCCTGGAATACATTAAAGCAAAAATATTACCATTTCTATATTAATTAGCCAATGACATTGCGTGAAACACTGCCATGTAAAGATGATCACTTTTTTGAAGGACAAACTATTTACATGGAAGTGTTTTATCAAATGTCATAGTCTAACAAATATAGCAATGGCAATATTGTTGTTTTTTATGTATTCCAGGGGTCAGGAATGTTCTTTGCCTGAAAGAGTCCAAAGTAGTTCTTGAAATGATGAAACAATTTAGAAGGCCATTATACTTTTATAAAACAGAATGTAGGTTCATATTAAGGCTCAGGAACTGCACAATACGGTTGTGTGGGTGTTGGGGGTGGGGGGAGGAAGGGGGTTTTATGGCCTGCTTGCAGCTACTGTCAGTGTGTGAATGTGCAGGAGGGGGGGCAAGGGAGGGGAGCTCTGAGTCACAGTGATCTGCATGTGAACTCAATGTTTCAGTCATCCTCTACAGTGGTCTTCTGTGGTCTACCAGGTTGTTTGCTTTTGCTGAGCTCACCAGTGCATTCTTGCTTCCTAACAATGTATCAAACAGTTGATTTTGGCACACTAAACATTTTGGCTGTGTCTCTGAATGATTTATTCAGATTTTTCAGCCTCATGATGGCCTGATTTACTGGCATTGACTCTCATCTGGGCCTCATGTTGAGAGACAACAGCAAATGCATATTCTACACCTAAGATCAACTCTAGACCTTTTGTTAGGTTTCTTGTGAATGAACTACTGATGCAAACACACAGCTGGCCAAGAAAAGGGTGAGTAGTCAATGTCCCATTCTTTTGGGGCCAAGTCACTTGAAAGAATTTAGGAAACATTGGGTAACATTGGGTAGCAGCATTGCTTTGGAATACAGCTTGTTTAATTTGTGTAAGCTAAATTAGCCGATATCGTTTCTCATAATTTGGCCTAATTTTGTTATCAGTATGTTTAATGGCATGCTGGATTTTGCACGTTCTGATGACATATAGACAGTGCTTTTTAAGTGTGAATAACCTGGTATTTTTGTACACTGAAAATGTGTTTTTCTTCAGGTATTTCTTTTTGTACTGTGTTTGTCATTTATAACATAAATATCTATAAATATAGGCTAGGAGAGACATGTATACACATACATACATGCAAACACACATACATTGTAGCTCAAAGAAACACACTGACATGGATTCAGTCATTTTCTCTTTACCGTAAATCAGTGGTAACCAACCTTTTCAAGCCCAAGATCACTTTTTATTCCAAAACGTAAGCCGAGATCTACCACTCCGATATCTTCCAATTAAAACCCACTTACCACGAGTAAGACTGTTCACTGTCATATTTATTTTTGCAATTTCTGTTACGACAGGCTCTATGTACGTGCATACATACACACAAAGAAAGACACAGTTATGCACAGTTATCTGTTCAATGCACAATATTCATATTTACGGTAGGCCTATCTGTTCAATGAACAATATTCATATTTAGTTTCTCAGTTCAATGAATAATATTCATATTTACAGTATCTGTTCAATGCACAATATTTAGTTTCTCAATTCAATGAATAATATTCACATTTACAGATACCTTGTCATGTTAGTCCTGTAGTTGTATTTTTTTTGGAAGCCAAAATACATACTGACGCTGAATGCACCTTAACTAACATAACATCGATATGGCTGAGGGTTCGGTGAAAAAGAAATCAAAAATGTATTATTTCCACCGGGAATGGGAGCATGAATTTCTTTTCATGTCAGCGAATGAGAAGACTATATGCCAACAGGCGGTAGCCTTGCCAAAACGTGGCAACCTGGACGTTTCTGTAGCTGCCTTGCTTATTGCTGTAGGCGCGATGAAAAGCGACTGCTGTGCTTTTAGCCCTCTTTTCAGTTCATCGATTCTTTTTGATCTTAATGCGCTGTTGAGTGGATACGAGTCTTTGAATCTAGCATGCGTGGTAGCATGATGATGCTCCAGATTGCCACATTTTTTGGCAAGGCTACTGCCTGTTGGCATATGAGGCATATAGTCTTCTCATTCGCAGACGTGAAAAGAAATTCATGCTCCCATTCCGGGTGGAAATAATACGTTTCTGATTTCTTCTCCGTGGACCCTCAGCCATATCGATGTTGTTATGTTAGTTAAGGTTGGCACCGCTCGCAACTCCTGCTGTACAAACTGTTAGCGTTAACGTTATTACTTCCTCGACCCTCGTTACCCACAATTGCATGCAGCCATTCATAGACCTCAGCGTATCAAATAGCCAATTAGAGATTGTAAGATAACATATGACCTATGCGTGATTCAAATCAATGAGCCAGAGCTAGGTCAACCAGGGCATGAAAAAACTTTTTTTTTCTTCTTTTTTTAGAAAATGCTAGGGATCAACAGTGAAGGCTTTGAAGATCGACCAGTCGATCGCGATCGACCTGTTGGTTACCCCTGCTGTAAATAATAAATAAATGAAAGTTTTTGTATGTCGACAGAGGATAGGGCAAGCTAACATTAACCTCTCAGTGCAAAGCCCTGAGAGGTCAGCACGCCGGCGTGCCTAGATTGCTCCATTCAGACATTCTGTGCTCCATTGTCGCGCTGGTCGTGCATTTACCAAGCACCCCCTCCCTGCAGTCTCATCTGTAACTACACCCCCCACGCATGACACACTGGACAATAGTGTCAATCTGGGCATACACGAAAACATTCTTTTACCACTAAAATTCATATTCTGTCGTAGCAACAAGATAAAGCCTACAATAGCCGAAGGTATGCCAGTACAGCTGTGAAAAAAGCTGCTCACTGAAAACTGAAATAAACAAGATGAATTTTTCAAAAATGATACCATGTCATTCTATTGTCAATATCTGTGACTAAATATGGAATAAATATACAACCTTATCATTGGTTTTACGCGTAGAGATGTCCCTTTCCAGACAGAGTGGTCATATATTGTCTGGGACAATCCGTTTGTGAAATATACACTCATTTGTCACACCTGGGTACCTTCTAAAATAGCTGTGCGTAATACAACACGTTGTTTTCATCCTTCGTAGTACAATCTGGCTTGATCAACAGTTAATCGACCCAATAGGTGACAGAATAAGCTTTCTAATGATGTATAGTATGTCTAATTTTACGTTTGGAATAGCGTTTTATAGATCAGCATAACCGAACGTTGTGTCTCAATATAGCTACATTACGCATTCAGTCTTTGGTAGCAGTAAAAGACACTGCACCTAGTGAAATTTTATCAATGACTTTCATCGTTTCTCGGAAAATACTATTATTCTTGAGAAATTGTGAGCATGGCTAAGGCACATGTTTGCTAATAGATCCAACTGATATACTGTTTTCTGGGCTAAGTTAGAACTTAACTACTAAGCACAGCTAAGATTTTATCGTCCAAATGTAAGTGTTACTGCTGAAAATATTTTGGTTACACACGTTATTTTTGAAATTGAGTGTCTTTACATAGGTTAGTGGTATTTTATAATGAGGATATTTCACACTGTAATGCAAGTGTTCCTAGGTACAGTGTTGCCAGATCAGATTGACAGTTTCCAGCCCAATCACAATGTAAAACCTGCCCAATTCAATAAAAACCAGCCCAAATCATAACATTGCCAGTTTTAGCCTGCTGTATTAGGGTGGGCTGCGGTCGACCGGAAGGGGGGGGGGGGGGAAATAGGAATCTGGAATTATGTTAATGAGCAATAATTCAATAAGAAAATTGCTTGATAATTCTAGGTTAAGGACTGTTTCATTGGGAGGTCGCAGACTTGTAACTTTTTATTCTTCCACTTCTGTTTAATCTTTCTGCAGTCTCTCCTTAAGCTGTGGATATGGTGGAGGGGGGGGGGGGGGGTTATAACAGAAGGCTTTAGTCTAATTTTAAAAGGAGCAATGGCATCTAGAGTAGTCAGAGAGAAAAATGATTGCACTAAGGTACTACTAGTTCTGATGAAAGTAGAGGAAAACTCTCAGCTGGATAATGATGCGAGCGAATAAAATGTTTTTTTAATATTACGAACAAATGAGAGACTGACATTGAATAGTACACAGTATTGATCACAAACACTGTTGCTTTTATGTTATAAGATTATTAAGACTCAACCCAAGAGTGAAAACAAGATCTAAGGTGTAGCCGTGCTGCTGCGTAGGTCCTGACACGTGGCACAATATTAAAGGACTATAAGGTTCAAGAACTCATGGGCATGCAACTTTGATGAGATGTCAATATGGCGGTTGAAATTACCGACCAAGGCTATTTTTATTTAATTTTTGTTTTTACCGCTGTTATATTTATACAGACAGGGTCATTGGAATATTATCTTTTTTGGTTATCTAGTACCAAATTCCTGCTATAATACACCCCGGAAAACCATACTAACTTCAAGGACAGGACTTTTTTAAATGATGTATGATTTGATTTATTGCAAATAAAAATAAAGCCTCATACCTTAAAATTACTTCTGGAAATGTTTTTTTTTTATTTTTTTTTTACTTAGTTTGCGCAAAAACCTGCACATGTACAAACCTGGAATAGCTACAGAGCTTGACTCTGGAGATAGTTGGCTATGAGGTACAGAGTTGGGTTTACATAACTTAAAATATTAAAACTGTTCCAAAGTTTTTTTTAAACTAATGAGATGTGTTAACATTTAAAGGTGGCAGTGCCTATTCATTGCATCCATGGATCCTGACACCTATCCAAAACCAAACTTTACCAGAGATGGAGCTGTACACAACAATGGTGCTTTCCTGACATGCCCCTGAATATGGCCCTCAGTCTTTTATCAGCAGCATTTACTAACTAGCTAGTGTTTTCACATGTCTAAAGTTAAGGTATTGGGCACTTGGTGACCATTGATCAATCCTGTTGAACATTAATGGTGAAGGGAACTAAACGCCAATATTAGACTAACTTCAAATTTTGTTTTCTCACTGTTACATTTTTGCCTGTTTAGACTAATATGACATTGGGAGATATGATACATTCGAGCCATTGTCACTGATTATTTAGGGCTGCGTTTCCGAGTTTCGATGTACCTTAACGTTTTTTAAGGTTTCTAAGGCATACTTTTCAAAGGGAAACCGCTTTTTTACGAGTGTTTCCCAGACTATACCTTAACAGTTGCCTTAAGGGACACTTCCAAAGGTACGTCGTAAATTGGAGCTGGCCTTCACTGTGGTGCTGAAAAGTTTATCAATCGATGCCAAACGAATCGATTGTCTCACTTGTAAAGGCTTATAAATGACGTTTTAATAACTATCAAGTGTTGTCATAATCATTTTACATCAATCTAATATTGCAGAAGAGGAAGCTATGCCTACTAAAGATAATCTGCTAATCTCTTTAAGAGTCAATTAAGACGAGACCTTGTGATAGTTTCAATAGATACATACATATAGGCTACAAAAGATAAAATAAAGAGCATCAATCGGGACATATAAGCCATAGTCTGGGACCTCGTGGAAGCCCAGGAAAAAGGATATAGGCTACATATGGGTGAATTATTTTGTTCTTATTGAAACAAAGGTCTAATGTTAATTTGTTTTTGTCACACAATATATAGGCAACTGTAGCAGCATATCCACTGATTGCCATGGACTTTTCTCTGCAGTGCAAAAATGATCGTAGATGAAAGGCAAAAGCGCGTCTGTGGAAATTCATCATGATTAATTCTATACCGGGTAGGCCTACCTGTTAAAGTGATATGTTCATTCACCTTAATTTGCTGTTGGATTATCTTAAGTTTAACCAAGAATATCATTATTGGGTTGTTTACCGAAAATCGTAAAACAACATGTAAGAAAGAAATGTTCTGTAATGTTGATATTTACCCAGTGCTATTTTGTTTTATATAGGAGGTGTGAGCTAAAGGAAGGGGATGTAGATCATTTGGCTATGTTTGTTCATTATGAGCCACCGTACCTGTATGCGTGTTTATGGCTAGGAAAATCAAGGTGCTCTAGTTCCCTCTAGTTCGGTCAAGCAAGTAGACTCACTCAACGTCGGCTTTGCTCACACGGGTTTTATATTCTTAATAAACCGGCGGTTTGTTCCAAGTCAGTGTGATCATTGACTCATACAAACAAATTTCTGCAGGGTGTGCAGTCAGAAAAGCCATATCCTCAGTTGGCTCCACTACGTATAAATTTAAAAAACTTTTTTTTTTTCTTTCACAAATTGGATTAGTATTATGGATAGGCCCTATACTTAATTACCATCGGGATGGGAATAGACAGGTGAAAGACATCATTCTCACGACGTGCTATGCACAGAAACGTTGATTGGATAATTAATATTTGTAAACTTAATATTAAACTATCTATGTCATTCAAGGCTAAAACTGTGAGCGGAGCGCATCGCTAAGGGACAGCTTACGAGTGCCTTTCAGAAGGTATACCTTAGCTAAGGAGGTGCTGGGAAACAGCTCGAGACCTAAAGGAAGACCTTAAGATATACCTTACGATGCACATAGCGCTAAGGAGACTCTGGGAAACGCAGCTCAGGTCTGTTCATCCAGAACTTCTCTTGAACACTCATGGACATTATGCTAAGTAGTCTAACACTGCTAACATTGATAGAATTTTTTCAATCCAGTCTCTAGCCCTAAAGTGATCCAGAAAGGGAATATTGCAGTGTTCTACAGGGGATATTGCTTGATATTACACAAAACATTTAATTACACTACATTATACTGTGAGTATGTTTTTTTGCAGTGATAGAGACCAGTTCATTGACTTCATGCAGTCCCTCATTGCTGACCAGATTGTCGAGGAGGAAGACGACCATCTTTATTCAAATAAAGTGTGTTTCGCATAAAGATATGTTCCAGTGTATGTCTTTTTAATGTCATAATATAATCAGTAAAAGCTGACTGTGAGCACAGATTTTCTTGGTGAGTGATGCAATGGCATGTGACTACATGACTTGGATCCAGAACAAGACGTGCCATGTCCTTTTTGAGGAGGGTCCTTAAACCCTTGGGAGACCCCACCATGGCTGAAGCACCATCAGTTGTCAAACCACTTAGTTTTGCCACTGACAAACCATAAGACTGCATTGCCATTATCTGTTTCTGGAAAATGTCCACCTCTGGTAGTGTCGTGCATAGCCAACTATGAAAGCAGATCTGTATGTCTCAAAATCCTTTGTAATCCCACACAGAAAAATTGCTAGCTGGCTAGTGTTCATTAAGTCTGTTGTCTCATCCATAGCAAGTGAATAAAACTCTAAATTGGCAGCAGAATCTTGCAAAGACTTCTCAATATCTTGTGCCATGTCACTGATACAAGCAGACACAGTCCGGCAAGACAAGCTAAGGTTCTGAAACAATTTAATCAATCATGTACTCCTTTACAAATTTGCCTCTGGAATATTGCCTCTGTGTCACAGTCCAGCTCCTTTTCAGGCCGCAGGAAAGACGCTGGTTGTGCAGCAAGATTATTCCTCAACGCCTTGATTTTTTTTGTTTGCACCATTCCTTCAAGAGTAGCATAACTACTGCAGGTGTAATGTCTCTCGAAATTGCTCTTTTTGAGAACAGCAAGAGCTTCTCCACAAATTAAGCAAACAGGCTTGCCTTTCACTTCCACAAAAAGTAATCCTCCATCCATTTCTCTTTAAAAATGCAACCCTCAGCATCAACTTTTCTTTGCTTTGCATTTTCCCAATTAAACAGCACACTTGAGATAGGACTATTTGATGGCTTGCACGAGTGACGTCGCTAGATTTTAATTGGATGGTGAAACTGTTGCTGTTGTACTGTCTTTCGTATTTCTTAACCTTCGAAGGCAATGTTTCATTTTGTTTTTTAAAATTGCTGTTATGTTATAACGGACTTTTTTTTCGAAACAGAAAAATGTACTGGCTATATTAAATCTAGTAAACATCCAGCGGGTCGTGTGATATTGACTGGAGGGCCGTATATACCGTCCACAGGCCGGAGGTTACCCACCCCTGGGTAATATCATCTGAAAGTACAAATTCTGCTTAGTTAGGTCATGCCTGACACACCTTTTGGCATTCTTTTGACTGTAGCAAGGCTCATGATATTATGCATGACTGAACATGGTAAAGGGAGGATCACTGAAATTTTTTGACATTTTTTATTTTTCATTTGTTGTGAAACGACACAAAGTGAGGTATCACTAGTATGTGTGTCTGAGACAGGTGGGTTTAAGAACTAAAGAAGAACTTGCTAAGAGATTGTGACAATGTCTCACCTGGACGACACCTAGATGTGAAAACTAACCCATCAGTCACTGGTGGAGAGAGGTCTGTCCAAATTATCTGTCCGACGGCAGGACAATGGGGGTATCAACTATGTTCAAAATGCAGGTGATAGCTTTAGGTGGGAGGCTCAATGCAGCAAGTCAAAGGGCTCTGACAATCAAGGCACTTATGAAAAATAAAACGTTTATTCATAAAATTGTAAAAAGGTGCATAAACAATTAAATACTGAATACCATAATCAGACTTTCCACATTGAATACAGTATAAATACAGCAGTTAGTGGTATAAATATAGCAATTAGTGGTGTATTTACCGCAGTTGCATGGAGTAAAAAATAATTGTGTACAGCATTGCACCAAAGAGAGATGTAAACTAGAGAGTAGAAGATGATTATGAGAGTGATGGGTCATGGTTGAAAAGTTGTAATGGCATTTTCCCCTTAACAAATGTGTTGAGATTTTTCCTTGTCTTTGTGATTTGTTTGTAAACTTAATTAGTGTGGTTGCCTTTGGCAAACACACTACTATTATCGCACATATTATTTATTAGTGTGGTTGCCTTAGGCAATCACACTACTATTATCTCACATATTATTAGTGTGGTTGCTTTAGGCAATCGCACTACTATTATCACACACATTATTTAGTGTGGTTGCCTTAGGCAATCATTTAGTGTGGTTGCCTTAGGCAACCTCACTACTATTATCGCACATATTATTAGTGTGGTTGCCTTAGGCAATCACACTACTATTATCCCACATATTATTAGTGTGGTTGCCTTAGGCAAACACATTATTATTATTGCACATATTATTTATTATTATTAGTGTGGTTGCCTTAGGCAACCTCACTACTATTACCGCACATATTATTATTATTATTCTTTCCACCCATTTTTTGGACCGCTACTCCTCCCAGAGTTTTCGCACTACATACACGTGCCATATTGTCAAATTGACCGGCTTCTTTGGGAATCGATTGCTATTACTTTGTGGAAAGTTTCGCTGCACGGTTTTTGAGAAATATGACTTTTTATGCCCAATTTTTCCCCATAGAGATGAATGGGGAACGTGACGTCATACATATGCGAACGGTGAAGTTACAGCATTGGTCGGCTTAGCATCTACAGGAAATGTAGAATCCAGATGCGGTGCATATCGCTTTTGTCGTAATTACAGAAAACACACATTCGTAAACCTCAAATGCTTTATACCACAATTTAGATAAGACCTTGACGAAGACGTACATGCACGGATTGTGTTGTTCAAACTAGGTTTCCTGGCGACTTAGCCACCAGAAAGGATATAGCTGAATGCGGAAGTGAACGCAATAAAACGGTATTCCAAATGAAAAATTACAAATGAAAACGCTGTCAGCTAGGTATATCAACAAACATATGGCTTAGGCATACCCAGAAGTCCTCAATAATAATAGTATTTCACGAGATATTACGCTAATTCGTTGACGACGTTTCGTCAGGTCCAGCGTCTTTGAATGCTAGTGCTAACAAAGAGTGCATGCATTTAATGCGATGATGAGAAAACTTTCGGTTGACCTAAAAAAACGATATTCCAAAACCAAAAATAGACGTGCTGTTATACCTGGTTAGAAAGCTTATGCTCTCACCTACTGAATACACAAATTCTCAAACAAGCCAGAAGGTACTAAAAAGGGCAACAACGCCGTCAACAAAACGTGTGCAGCAGCTTCTGGTCCGGTCTTACTCCAGAAAAAGACGTCAGCTTGTAATACCACACATGTTGCTTTGGGTGTTCTCTAACTTTGTAGTACAAACTGGCTTGATCTACACACCATCGATCTAATAGGTGACAGAATAAGCTTTCTAACAATGTATAATATGTCAAATTTTACTTTTGTAATACCGTTTTATATTCCAGCGAGTTGGAAACTTTGGTCTCTTTATAACTGCATTCAGTGAGTGAAAGCAGCGCTTTCTCACCCCAACGCGTTTGCTACAGTACACAACTCCGCTTGCTTGTTGATGGACCCCTCGTTATAACAGAAGTTACTAGTACTGGCTACCAGCCGATGCTTATTCACAGAAGCTGTATGCAACTATTTTAATACATATTTCTCGCATCGTTTTCGATATTGGAAATTTCAGTCGGCTAACACGTAATAGGCTACCCTCTGTCTATGAGTTGGCATCTAAGGTAACAGATTAAACTCTGAATTGCAGCCCAGTTATATGTTTTTAGTTGAATGGTAAAAATGAGCTGAACTTAACGTAAAACCATAAATCAATCAAATTAATCTCCCTAGCACCGTCTTGCTTTTTAAAATGGTGCGGTCGCGCAGTGTAGATATAGGGTTTTTCCAAGACCCTCTGAACTGGCCAGCTAGCTTTATGATTCGCCGTCACTCGTCACAGCATACCGTGAGTAAAACACTGATCTCAAGTATTGATGAAGGGTTAATTTATCTCTGAATATGTGTGTTGCAAATCAAGTCGTTGCCGTGATGTTATATCATGTATACCATACTATGTCTCTGCTCATGCTACAGAAACTGTTCACTCCGTTGAGCACAAAGTCGACTTTGCGTTGGCGGCAACCACACTTCACAATTTCTGCAGGAATTGTCTAGTTAGTGTGGTTGCCTTAGGCAAGCACACTACTATTATTGCACATATTATTATTATTAGTGTGGTTGCCTTAGGGCAACTACACTATTATTATTGCACATATTATTTATTTATTATTATTAGTGTGGTTGCCTTAGGGAAACTACACTATTATTATTGCACATATTATTATTAGTGTGGTTGCCTTAGGGCAACTACACTATTATTATTGCACATATTATTATTAGTGTGGTTGCCTTAGGGCAACTACACTATTATTATTGCACATATTATTATTATTCATATATTTTATTCTTTCCACCCATTTTTTGGACCGCTACTCCTCCCAGAGTTTTCACACCACATACACGTGCCATATGTCAAAATGACCGGCTTCATTGGGAATCGTGTGCTATTACTTTGTGGAAAGTTTCGCTGCACGGTTTTTGAGAAATATTAATTTTTATGCCCAATTTTTCCCCATAGAGATGAATGGAGAAGGTGACGTCATTCATATGCGAACGGTGAAGTTACAGCATTGGTCGGCTTTGCACACGTGATGCGGTCAGCTCTACGGTCTCAGCAGGCAGGATAGGAAATAGCTGATTGCGGAAGTGAAAGAACGATATTCAAAATGAAAAATTACAAATGAAAACGCTGTCAGCTAGGTATATCAACAAACATATGGCTTAGGCATAACCAGAAGTCCTCAATAATAATAGTATTTCACGAGACATTACGCTAATTCGTTGACGACGTTTCGTCACATGTAGCGTCTTAGAATGCTAGTGCTAACAAACAGTGAGTGGCTTTAATGCGATAATGAGAGCACTTTCGGTTGACCTAAAGAAACGATATTAAAAAACCAACAATATACGTGCTGTTATACCTGGTTAGAAAGCTTATGCTCTCAGCTACTGAATGAACGAATTTTCAAACAAGCCAGACTTTCCGTCTTTGCATGCTAGTGCTAACAAAGAGCGAATACGTTCAATGACATGATGACATAGCTTTCGGTTGACCTAAAAAAACGATATTAAAAAACCAAAAATAGACGTGCTGTTATACCTGGTTAGAAAGCTTATGCTCTCAGCTACTGAATAAACGAATTTTCAAACAAGCCAGACTGTACTGAAAACTGGAACAACGCCGTCAACAGCACGTGTGCAGCAGCTTCAGGTCCGGTCTAACTCCAGAAATTTGGGTCGGCTAACACGTAGTAGGCTATCCTGTGTCTATGAGTTCGTATCTAAGGTAACAGATTAAACTCTGAATTGCAGCACAGTTAAATGTTTTTATTTGAATTGTAAAAATGAGCTGAACTTAACGTAAAACCATAAATCAATCGAATTAATCTCCCTAGCCCTGTCTTGCTTTTTAAAATGGTGCGGTTGTGCAGTGTAAATATAAAGGTTTTTCCAAGACCGTCTGAACTGGCCAGCTAGCTTTATGATTCGCCACCACTCGTCACAGCATACCGTGAGTAAATCGCTGATCTGAAGTATTGATGAAGGGTTAATTTAGCTCTGAATATGTGTGTTGCATGTCAACTCGTTGCCCTGATGTTATAGCATACCATACTCTGTCTCTGCTTATACTACAGAAACTGTTCACTCCGTTCAGCACAAAGTCGACTTTGCGTTGGCGGCAACCACACTTCACAATTTCTGCAGGAATTGTCTAGTTAGTGTGGTTGCCTCAGGCAACTACACTATTATTATCGCACATATTCTTTATTATTAGTGTGGTTGCCTTAGGCAAGCACACTACTATTATTGCACATATTATTATTATTAGTGTGGTTGCCTTAGGGCAACTACACTATTATTATTGCACATATTATTTATTTATTATTAGTGTGGTTGCCTTAGGCTATGGAGTTCTAGATGGTTGCTATGGTGTTGCTAGGTGGTTGCTGTGGTATTCCAGGTGGTTGCTAGGGTGTTGCTAGGTGGTTGCTATGGTGTTCCAGGTGGTTGCTAGTGTGTTGCTAGGGTATTCTAAGTGGTTGCTAGGTGGTTGCTATGGAGTTCTAGGTGGTTGCTAGTGTGTTGCTAGGCAGTTTTTATGGTGTTCCAGGTGGTTGCTAGGGTGTTGCTAGGTGTTTGCTATGGTGTTCCAGGTGGTTGCTATTGTGTTGCTAGGTGGTTGCTATGGAGTTCTAGGTGGTTGCTAGGGTGTTGCCAGGTATTTGCTATGGTGTTCCAGGTGGTTGCTAGTGTGTTGTTAGGTGGTTGCTATGGAGTTCTAGGTGGTTGCTAGGGTGTTGCTAGGGGGTTGCTAGGGTATTCTAAGTGGTGGCTAGGATGTTGCTAGGTGGTTGCTATGGAGTTATAGGCGGTTGCTAGGGTGTTTCTAGGCAGTTGTTATGGTGTTCCAGGTGGTTGCTAGGGTGTTGCTAGGTCGTTGCTATGGTGTTTCCGGTGGTTGCTAGGGTGTTTCTAGGCAGTTGTTATGGTGTTCCAGATTGTTGCTAGGGTGTTGCTAGGTGGTTGCTATGGTGTTCCAGGTGGTTGCTAGGGTGTTGCTAGGTGGTTGCTATGGTGTTCCAGGTGGTTGCTAGGGTGTTGCTAGGTGGTTGCTATGGAGTTCTAGGCGGTTGCTAGGGTGTTCTAGGTGGTTGCTAGGGTGTTGCTAGGGAGTTGCTATGGAGTTCTAGGTGGTTGCTAGGGTATTCTAAGTGGTTGCTACGATGTTGCTAGGTGGTTGCTATGGAGTTATAGGCGGTTGCTAGGGTGTTGCTAGGCAGTTGTGATGGTGTTCCAGGTGGTTGCTAGGGTGTTGCTAGGTCATTGCTATGGTGTTCCAGGTGGTTGCTAGGGTGTTGCTAGGCAGTTGTTATGGTGTTCCAGATTGTTGCTAAGGTGTTGCTAGGTGGTTGCTATTGGGTTCCAGGTGGTTGCTAGGGTGTTGCTAGGTGGTTGCTATGGTGTTCTAGGTGATTGCTATGGTGTTGCTAGGTGGTTGCTATGGCGTTATAGCCGGTTGCTAGGGTGTTGCCAGGCATTTGCTATGGTGTTCCAGGTGGTTGCTAGTGTGTTGTTAGGTGGTTGCTATGGAGTTTTAGGCGGTTGCTAGGTCTTTACTGAGTCCAATGACGCGAACTCCATAGCAACCCCTAGCAACATCCTAGCAACTGGCACTAACTCCATAGCAACAACCTAGCAACACCCTAGCAATCACCTGGAACACCATAGCAACCACCTAGAAACACCCTAGCAACAACCTGGAACACCATAACTGCCTAGCAACAGCCTAGCAACCGGCTAGAATTCCATAGCAACCACCTGGAACACCGTAACAACTGCCTAGCAACACCCTAGCAACTGCCTATAACTCCATAACAAATGCCTAGCAACACCCTAGCAACCGCCTAGAACTCCATAGCAACCACCTAGCAACACCCTAGCAACCACCTAGAACTCCATAGTAACCACCTAGCAACACCATAGCAACCACCTAGAACTCCATAGCAACCACCTACCAACCACTTAGCATACCCTAGCAACCACCTAGCAATGCCCTAGCAACCACCTGGAGCTCAATAGCAACCACCGGAAACTCCATAGCAACCACCTAGCACCACCCTAGCGACCGCCTAGAATTCCATGAAAACACTTAGAACTCCATAGAACCACCTAGCAACACCCTAGCAACTGCCTCAGACATCATAGCAACTACCTACCACTGTTCACTCCGTTCAGCACAAAGTCGACTTTGCGTTGGCGGCAACCACACTTCACAATTTCTGCAGGAATTGTCTAGTTATTATTATTATTATTCCACCCATTTTTTGGACCGCTACTCCTCCCAGAGTTTTCACACCACATACGCGTGCAATATGTCAAATCGAGCGGCTTGATCGGGAATGGTATGCTATTACTTTTTGGAAAGTTTGGGTGGACGGTTTTTGAAAAATTTGAATTTATGTGGGCAATTTTTCCCATAGAGAATGAATGGCGGAATGTTCACCTTTGTGATGTCACAATGCTCTGTCTTCTCACCCTTGTGATGTCACAATGGTCTGTCTTCTGGCAGCAGTACTCTGGTCTCTCTCTAGATTTGAACATTCTGCCATTCATCTCTATGGGGAAAAATTGCCCACAAATTGTGCAATGCCTCATTGTACATGGTAGAGAGTCCTTTGTCCATTGGTGGAGATCAGCCTCGCCCCCCTTCCTGATTGGCCGATGTTTGATATTTCATAACTTTTGAACCGTTTGTCATAGAGAACTATGGGTCGCGTCATTGGACTCAGTAAAGACCTAGCAACCGCCTAGAACTCCATGGAAACCCCCTAGCAACATCCTAGCAACCGGCTCTAACTCCATAGCAACGACCTAGCAACCCATAACAACCAGCTAGAAAACCCTAGCAACCATCTAGAATTCCATAGCAACCACCTGGAACACCATAGCAAATGCCTAGCAACACCCTAGCAACCGCCTATAACTCCATAGCAACCACCTAGCAACATCCTAGCAACCACTTAGAATACCCTAGCAACCACCTAGCAACACCCTAGCAACCACCTGGAACACCATAGCAACCACCTAGCAACACCCTAGCAACAATCTGGAACACCATAACAACTGCCTAGCAACACCCTAACAACCACATGGAACACCATAGCAATGACCTAGCAACACCCTAGCAACCACCTAGAACTCCATAGCAACCACCTAGCAACACCCTAGCAACCGCCTAGAACTCCATAGCAACAACCAAGCAACACCATAGCAACCGCCTAGAACTCCATAGCAACCACCTAGCAACACCCTAGCATCCACCTAGAACTCCATAGCAACCACCTAGAACTCCATAGCAACCACCTAGAAACACCCTAGCAACCACCTTGAACTCCATAGCAACCACCTAGCAACACCCTAGCAACCACCTTGAACTCCATAGCAACCACCTAGCAACACCCTAGCAATGGCCTAGAACTCCTTAGCAACCACCTAGCAACACCATAGCAACCGCCTAAAACTCCATAGCAACCACCTAGCAACACCCTAGCAACCACCTAGCAACACCATAGCAAATGCCTAGAACACCATAGCAACACCCTAGCAACCACTTGGAACACCATAACAACTGCCTAGCAACACCCTAGCAACCACTTGGAACACCATAACAACTGCCTAGCAACACCCTAGCAACCGCCTATAACTTCATAGCAACCACCTAGAATACCCTAGCAACCCCCAAGCAACCACCTGGAACTCCATAGCAACCACCCAACAACACACCAGCAACCACCTGGAACACCATAGCAAATGCCTAGCAACACCCTAGCAACCAGCTGTAACTCCAAAGCAACCACCTAGCAACACCCTAGCAACCACCTGGAACACCATAGCAACCACCTAGCAACACCCTAGCAACCACCTGGAACACCATAGCAGCCACCTAGCAACACCCTAGCAACCACCTGTAACACCATAACAACTGCCTAGCAACACTATAGCAACAACCTAGCAACATGCTAGCAACCACCAACAACACCCTAGCAACCGCCTATAACTCCATAGCAACGACCTAGCAATCCATAACAACCAGCTAGAAAACCCTAGCAACCATCTAGAATTCCATAGCAACCACCTGGAAGACCATAGCAAATTCCTAGCAACACCCTAGCAACCACCTAGAACTCCATAGCAACCACCTTGCAACACCCTAGCAACGGCATAGAACTCCATAGCAACCACCTAGAACTCCATAGCAACCACCTAGAACTCCATAGCAACCACCTAGCAACACCCTAGCAACCGCCTAGAACTCCATAGCAACCACCTAGCAACACCATAGCAACTGCCTAGAACTCCATAGCAACCCCCTAGCAACATCCTAGCAACCGGCTCTAACTCCATAGCAACGACCTAGCAACCCATAACAACCAGCTAGAAAACCCTAGCAACCATCTAGAATTCCATAGCAACCACCTGGAACACCATAGCAAATGCCTAGCAACACCCTAGCAACCGCCTATAACTCCATAGCAACCACCTAGCAACATCCTAGCAACCACTTAGAATACCCTAGCAACCACCTAGCAACACCCTAGCAACCACCTGGAACACCATAGCAACCACCAAGCAACACCCTAGCAACCACTTGGAACACCATAGCAACCACCTAGCAACACCCTAGCAACCGCCTTGAAATCCATAGCAACCACCTAGCAACCACTTAGAATACCCTAGCAACCACCTAGCAACACCCTAGCAACCACCTGGAACACCATAGCAACCACCTAGCAACACCCTAGAAACAATCTGGAACATCATAACAACTGCCTAGCAACACCCTAGCAACCACATGGAACACCATAGCAATGACCTAGCAACACCCTAGCAACCGCCTAGATCTCCATAGCAACCACCTAGCAACACCCTAGCAACCGCCTAGAACTCCATAGCAACCACCTAGCAACACCCTAGCAACGGCCTAGAACTCCATAGCAACCACCTAGCAACACCATAGCAACTGCCTAGAAGTCCATAGCAACCACCTAGAACTCCATAGCAACCACCTAGCAACACCATAGCAACGGCCTAGAACTCCATAGCAACCACCTAGCAACACCCAAGCAACCACCTAGAACTCCATAGCAACCACCTAGCAACACCATAGCAATGGCCTAGAACTCCATAGCAACCACCTAGCAACACCTTAGCAACCACCTAGCAACACCATAGCAACTGCCTAGAACTCCATAGCAACCACATAGCAACACCATAGCAACCACCTGGAACACCATAGCAACCACCTAGCAAAACCCTAGCAACCACTTGGAACACCATAGCAACCACCTAGCAACACCCTAGCAACCACCTAGAACTCCATAGCAACCACCTAGAAACACCCTAGCAACCGCCTAGAACTCCATAGCAACCACCTAGCAACACCATAGCAACCGCCTAGAACTCCATAGCAACCACCTAGCAACCACCTAGAACTCCATAGCAACCACCTAGCAACACCCTAGCAACCACATGGAACACCATAGCAACCACCTAGCAACACCCTAGCAACCACTTGGAACACCATAACTGCCTAGCAAGACCCTAGCAACCACTTGGAACACCATAGCAACCACCTAGCAACACCCTAGCAACATCCTAGCAACCGGCTCTAACTCCATAGCAACGACCTAGCAACCCATAACAACCAGCTAGAAAACCCTAGCAACCACCTGGAACACCATAGCAAATGCCTAGCAACACCCTAGCAACCGCCTATAACTCCATAGCAACCACCTAGCAACATCCTAGCAACCACTTAGAATACCCTAGCAACCACCTAGCAACACCCTAGCAACCACCTGGAACACCATAGCAACCACCTAGCAACACCCTAGCAACAATCTGGAACACCATAACAATTGCCTAGCATCACCCTAGCAACCACATGGAACACCATAGCAACGACCTAGCAACACCCTAGCAACCATCTAGAACTCCATAGCAACCACCTAGCAACACCCTAGCAACCACCTAGAACTCCATAGCAACCACCTTGCAACACCATAGCAACCGCCTAGAACTCCATAGCAACGGCCTAGAACTCCATAGCAACCACCTAGCAACACCATAGCAACTGCCTAGAACTCCATAGCAACCGCCTAAAACTCCATAGCAACCACCTAGCAACACCCTAGCAACCACCTGGAACACCATAGCAACCACCTAGCAACACCCTAGCAACCACTTGGAACACCATAACTGCCTAGCAACACCCTAGCAACCACTTGGAACACCATAGCAACCACCTAGCAACACCATAGCAACCACCTAGCAACACCCTAGCAACCACCTAGAACTCCATAGCAACCACCTAGCAACACCCTAGCAACGGCCTAGAACTCCATAGCAACCACCTAGCAACACCATAGCAACCACCTAAAAGTCCATAGCAACCACCTAGCAACACCCTAGCAACCACCTAGCAACACCCTAGCAACCACCTAAAACTCCATAGCAACCACATAGCAACACCCTAGCAACGGCCTAGAACTCCATAGCAACCACCTAGCAACACCATAGCAACTGCCTAGAACTCCATAGCAACCACCTAGCAACACTCTAGCAACCACCTAGCAACACCATAGCAACCGCCTAGAACTCCATAGCAACCACCTAGCAACACCCTAGCAACCACCTGGAACACCATAGCAACCACCTAGCAACACCCTAGCAACCACTTGGAACACCATAACTGCCTAGCAACACCCTAGCAACCACATGGAACACTATAGCAACAACCTAGCAACACCCTAGCAACCACCTAAAACTCCATAGCAACCACCTAGCAACACCCTAGCAACCGCCTAGAACTCTATAGCAACCACCTAGCAACACCATAGCAACTGCCTAGAACTCCATAGCAACCACCTAGCAACACTCTAGCAACAATCTGGAACACCATAACAACTGCCTAGCATCACCCTAGCAACCACATGGAACACCATAGCAACGACCTAGCATCACCCTAGCAACCACCTAGAACTCCATAGCAACCACCTAGCAACTCCCTAGCAACCGCCTAGAACTCCATAGCAACCACCTTGCAACACCATAGCAACCGCCTAGAACTCCATAGCAACGGCCTAGAACTCCATAGCAACCACCTAGCAGCACCATAGCAACTGCCTAGAACTCCATAGCAACCGCCTAGAACTCCATAGCAACCACCTAGCAACACCCTAGCAACCACCTTGAACACCATAGCAACCACCTAGAAACACCCTAGCAACCACTTGGAACACCATAACTGCCTAGCAACACCCTAGCAACCACTTGGAACACCATAGCAACCACCTAGCAACACCTTAGCAACCACCTAGAACTCCATAGCAACCACCTAGCAACACCCTAGCAACGGCCTAGAACTCCATAGCAACCACCTAGCAACACCATAGCAATCGCCTAAAAGTCCATAGCAACCACCTAGCACCACGCTAGCAACCACCTAGCAACACCCTAGCAACCACCTAAAACACCATAGCACCCACCTAGCAACACCCTAGCAACGGCCTAGAACTCCATAGCAACCACCTAGCAACACCATAGCAACTGCCTAGAACTCCATAGCAACCACCTAGCAACACTCTAGCAACCACCTAGCAACACCATAGCAACCGCCTAGAACTCCATAGCAACCACCTAGCAACACCCTAGCAACCACCTGGAACACCATAGCAACCACTTGGAACACCATAACTGCCTAGCAACACCCTAGCAACCACATGGAACACCATAGCAACGACCTAGCAACACCCTAGCAACCACCTAAAATTCCATAGCAACCACCTAGCAACACCCTAGCAACCGCCTAGAACTCCATAGCAACCACCTAGCAACACCATAGCAACTGCCTAGAACTCCATAGCAACCACCTAGCAACACCCTAGCAACCACCTAGCAACACCATAGCAACCGCCTAGAACTCCATAGCAACCACCTAGCAACACCCTATCAACCACCTGGAACACCATAGCAACCACCTAGCAACACCCTAGCAACCACCTAGAACTCTATAGCAACCACCTAGCAACACCCTAGCAACCACCTAGAACTCCATAGCAACCACCTAGCAACACCCTAGCAATGGCCTAGAACTCCATAGCAACCACCTAGCAACACCATAGCAACCGCCTAAAAGTCCATAGCAACCACCTAGCAACACCCTAGCAACCACCTAGCAACACCATAGCAACTGCCTAGAACTCCATAGCAACCACCTAGAATACCCTAGCAACACCATAGCAATTGCCTATAACTCCATAGCAAATGCCTAGCAACACCCTAGCAACCGGCTATAACTCCATAGCAACCACCTAGCAACACCCTAGCAACCACCTGGAAAACCATAACAACTGCTTAGCAACACCCTAGCAACCGCCTAGAACTCCATAGCAACCACCTACCAACCACTTAGCATACCCTAGCAACCACCTAGCAATGCTCTAGCAACCACCTGGAGCTCAATAGCAACCACCTGAAACTCCATAGCAACCACCTAGCACCACCCTAGCGACCACCTAGAATTCCATGAAACCACTTAGAACTCCATAGAACCACCTAGCAACACCCTAGCAACTGCCTCAGACATCATAGCAACTACCTACCACTGTTCACTCCGTTCAGCACAAAGTCGACTTTGCGTTGGCAGCAACCACACTTCACAATTTCTGCAGGAATTGTCTAGTTATTATTATTATTTATTCCACGCATTTTTTGGACCGCTACTCCTCCCACAGTTTTCGCGCTACATACACGTACAATATGTCAAATCGAGCGGCTTGATCGGGAATGGTGTGCTATTACTTTTTGGAAAGATTGAGTGGACGGTTTTGGAAAAATTAGAATTTTTGTGGGCAATCTTTCCCATAGAGAATGAATGGCGGAATTTTCACCTTTGTGATGTCACAATGCTCGGTCTTCTCACCCTTGTGATGTCACAATGGTCTCTTCTAGCAGCAGTACTCTGGTCTCTCTCTAGATTTGAACATTCTGCCATTCATCTCTATAGGGAAAAAATTCCCGCAAATTGTGCAATGCCTCATTGGCCATGGTAGAGAGTCCCTTGTCCATTGGTGTAGATCAGCCTCGCCCCCCTTCCTGATTGGCCGATGTTTGATATTTCATAACTTTTGAACCGTTTGTCATAGAGAACTATGGGTCGCGTCATTGGACTCAGTAAAGACCTAGCAACCACCTAGAACACCCTAGCAACGGCCTAGAACTCCATAGCAACCACCTAACAACACACTAGCAACCACCTGGAACACCATAGCAAATGCCTAGCAACACCCTAGCGACCGGCTATAACGCCATAGCAAACACCTAGCAACACCAGAGCAACCATCTAGAACACCATAGCAACCACCTAGCAACACCCTAGCAACCACCCACCTAGCAACACCCTAGCAACCACCTGGAAAACCATAGCAACCACCTA
Source organism: Anguilla anguilla (assembly GCF_013347855.1). Classification (NCBI taxonomy): domain Eukaryota; kingdom Metazoa; phylum Chordata; class Actinopteri; order Anguilliformes; family Anguillidae; genus Anguilla; species Anguilla anguilla. The sequence continues at coordinate 26,597,963 of NC_049210.1, read as the reverse complement.
GCAACACCCTAGCAACAATCTGGAACACCATAACAACTGCCTAGCAACATCCTAGCAACCACCTGGAACACCATAGCAACGACCTAGCGACACCCTAGCAACCGCCTATAACTCCATAGCAACCACCTAGCAACATCCTAGCTACCACGTAGAATACCCTAGCAACCCCCTAGCTACACCCTAGCAACCATCTAGAACTCCATAGCCACCACCTAACAACACACTAGCAACCACCTGGAACACCATAGCAAATGCCTGGCAACACTCTAGCAACCACCTAGAACTCCATAGCAACCACCTAGCAACACCATAGCAACCACCTGGAACACCATAGCAACCACCTAGCAACACCCTAGCAACCACCTGGAACACCATAACAACTGCCAAGCAACACCCTAGCAACCGCCTATAACTCCATAGCAACCGCCTAGCAACATCTTAGCAACCACTTAGATTACCCTAGCAACCCCCTAGCAACACCCTAGCAACCACCTAGAACTTCATAGCAACCACCTAACAACACCCTAGCAACCACCTAGAACTCCATAGCATATACCTAGCAACACTTTAGCAACCGCCTAGAACTCCATAGCAACCACCTAGCAACACCATAGCAACCGCCTAGAACTCCATAGCAACCACCTAGCACCAGCCCTGCAACCACCTAGAACTCCATAGCAACCACCTATCAACACCCTAGCAATGGCCTAGAACTCCATAGCAACCACCTAGCAACACCATACCAACCGCCTAGAATTCCATAGCAACCACCTAGCAACACCCTAGCAACCACCTAGAAACACCATAGCAACCGCCTAGAACTCAATAGCAACCACCTAGCAACACCCTAGCAACCACCTGGAACACCATAGCAACCACCTAGCAACACCCTAGCAACCACTTGGAACACCATAACTACTGCCTAGCAACACCCTAGCAACCGCCTATAACTCCATAGCAACCACCTAGCAACATCCTAGCAACCACTTAGAATACCCTAGCAACCCCTTAGCAACCACCTGGAACTCCATAGCAACCACCTAACAACACACTAGCAACCACCTGGAACACCATAGCAAATGCCTAGCAACACCCTAGCAACCAGCTATAACTCCAAAGCAACCACCTAGCAACACCATAGCAACCACCTAGAACTCCATAGCAACCACCTGGAACACCATAGCAACCACCTAGCAACCACCTGGAACACCATAACAACTGCCTAGCAAAACTCTAGTGACCTCCTAGAACACCATAGCAACCACAAAGCAACACCCTAGCAACCACAAATAACACCCTAGCAACCACCTTTGCACTCCATAGCAAGCACCTAGCAACACCCTAGCAACTGCCTAGAACTCCTTCGCAACCACCTAGCAACACACTAGCAACCACCTAAGACTCCATTGCACCTGCCTAGAACTCCATAGCCACCACCTGTCAACACCCTTGCAACTGCCTAGAATTCCATAGCAACCACTTAGCAACACCCTAGCAACCACCTAGCAACACCATAGCAACCCCCTAGAACTCAATAGCAACCACCTAGCAACACCCTAGCAACCACCTGGAACACCATAGCAACCACCTAGCAACACCCTAGCAACCACTTGGAACACCATAACTACTGCCTAGCAACACCCTAGCAACCGCCTATAACTCCATAGCAACCACCTAGCAACATCCTAGCAACCACTTAGAATACCCTAGCAACCCCTTAGCAACCACCTGGAACTCCATAGCAACCACCTAACAACACACTAGCAACCTCCTGGAACACCATAGCAAATGCCTAGCAACACCCTAGCAACCAGCTATAACTCCAAAGCAACCACCTAGCAACACCATAGCAACCACCTAGAACTCCATAGCAACCACCTGGAACACCATAGCAACCACCTAGCAACCACCTGGAACACCATAACAACTGCCTAGCAAAACTCTAGCGACCTCCTAGAACACCATAGCAACCACAAAGCAACACCCTAGCAACCACAAATAACACCCTAGCAACCACCTTTGCACTCCATAGCAAGCACCTAGCAACACCCTAGCAACTGCCTAGAACTCCTTAGCAACCACCTAGCAACACACTAGCAACCACCTAAGACTCCATTGCACCTGCCTAGAACTCCATAGCCACCACCTGTCAACACCCTTGCAACTGCCTAGAACTCCATAGCAACCACAAAGCAACACCCTGGCAACCATGTAGAACACCTCAGCAACCACCTAGCAACACCTTAGCAACCACCTAGAACACCTTAGCAACCGCCTTGAACTCCGTAACAACCACCTAGAATACCCTAGCAACCGCATACCACGAGTAAAACACTGAGATATCGTTTTGATGGAGAGTAAATTTAGCTTGGTATATTTGTGTTGCAAATCATCTCATTGCCGTGACCTTATAGCACAAACATAATACTCTGTGTCTGGTCATACTACAGACACTGTTCGCTCTATTCAACCCAAAGTCGACTTTGCATTGGTGGCAACCACACTTCACAATTTCTGCAGGAATTGTATAGTTAATTGATGTTAGCCTTTTGTTTCTTTTTCTTTTCCTTTTCTTGTCTGTTTTCTATTGGTATTGTCCTGTGATTACGTACAACATGAATGAAACCAAAAAAAAAATTAAGAAATAATTGTTCAAGAAAAAATGTAATAATAAAAAAAAAATTATAATAAAATAATAATAATAATAAGATAAGCCATTATTTAGACCTTACTAACTGAACTCTCTCTATCTGCCGAGACAACCTCCACAGGACTACCTGCCTGTGAGAGTTTTATGGTGAGAGAATGAAATGTCACTACTCCACGGAAGGAAAAGGTGGACTGGACATGATCCTCGAAGGAACCTGGCAATTTGGACTCCCTTGTTTTGTGTGTGTTTTGTGATGTTGTGATGAGGAATGAATGGGATGTGGGAAGGGCTGGAAGAGAGATGGGGGAGTGTGGGTATGAATGAGTGCATGAATGAGGGCTTTTTTTGTCTTGTCTAGTATGTAAAGTTGGGAAATTGAAAATGAAAATAAAATTCTATTTAAAAAAGAAAAGAAAAGTTGACATACATAAAGTGTTATAATAGCAATTTTAGAAAATGTCATACTGACTTTATGGTAATTTGATAAATATATTTCACTAAGTCCTGAATGTCTACTATGTCTGCTTTTAATAGCCTATACAATCTAATTGTATGCTGTTTTACCCCATATAATGTTTCTGTTTTAATGTAAGTAAGAGGAGACAACCGCCAGCTGCAGTATAAATAAAGTGCATTGAGTGATCAAAGGACTTCTAACACTGTCAAGTTGGAGTAGGCTCACATGGTCAGTCTTGATATGGATTCTCTGACCCTAACCTGTAATTGGCCAATTCTGTAATTACAATTCTGTAATTGAATTTTGAATATGGTGATTGAATTAATCAGGCTGGAACAACAGTTCTTTGTCTCTGAAAACTATATAAACTTATGTATTGGACTTATATACATTATATATATATCATATTTTTGAAGAATGTACTTGTACTTCTTTGCGACCAGTCATTTAATTAAAACACCTGACGGAACTCCTGACCTTGTCAATTCTTATATTTATCGTCAACACCATCACTTATGTGAGCCATTCCTGCAAGAGTATGGATGAGTCCCTGTCTGACCTACCCAACAGTGGATTTCTCCTTCAATCTCAGTTTTTCAGTGTTTCCCCAACCATAGACATTAGTGGGTGAGCCACCCATAATCATGTGCAGCTGCCCACTAACTGTCGATCCCCCATTCTCAGTTTCTACTTTACTGCAATTCAATGCGGCCCACTGTCATTCCCCTCAACAATGTCAACCTAAACACATAAACGCACAGTAAACAACACCCACGCACATTGTTTTGAACTCTTACTGATATTAAAACTAGGCAGCCTACATATATACCGACATTCAAAATTAAAAATCTCTTCTTCAAGAGTGTCCTGGCCAAGACAGGCAGCAGCACATATAAAATGGGTGCAGACAGACAATATAAAAATAAAATTATAGACAAAGATTATGGAAGACAAGGTTATAGTAAAAAAAATTTTTTAAAAATAAATTACAAAAGCCATCATTTGAGTACAGAACATAGCTTACACAAAACATTGACAATCTGGCGTAAATCTGCCTCTAAATCCATCCGAGTGATGTCAGCTGCTGGAGATTTTAAACATTCTGGAATGAATTCTAAGCAAATGTAGAAGCATACATAAAAGCCCCTTTCCCCCAATTCTGTGCAGGCTTTGGGGATGGAAAGCAAGTTGTTGCTGGGAGCGTAAACTGTAATGGCCTACACTTTTTGTTTGTATATGAATAATGTACATAAGTAAGTCGGAAGCAGACCGAGAATTGCCTTATAAACAAAAGTATACTAATGATTAAGTCTACAGTTGGACAATGCAGTCCACCCCACCCAAGCATACAGGAAACAATAGTGAGTAAGGGCTTTGTAATTCATTATAAACCTCAATTCTCCATGGTAGACTGTAACTAATGTATGAAGGCATTGCGTCAATACCTGCATGTATACTACATCCCTGTAATCAAGTACAGACATAAAAGTAGAAACGACCAGTCTCTTTTTAGTATAGAGAAACAAGACTTATTCATAAAATAAAAACTCAGTTTCAAGTTTTTTCACAAATTGTTGAATGTGAGGCTTAAATGAGAGTCATCCATTGAGATTCCTAGATATGAACTGTATACAAAGAAACAGACTCAATCTCATTGCCCAGAAGTGTAATAACAGATATACACTGCCTGGCCAAAAAAAAAGTTGCACACACTAATATTTTGTTGGACCACCTTTAGCTTTGATTACAGCGCGCATTCGTCGTGGCATTGTTTCAACAACCTTATGCAACGTCACATTTATTTCCATCCAGAATTGCATTAATTTTTGGCCGAGATCTTGTATTGATGACGGGAGAGTTGAACCACTCCGTAAAGTCTTCTCCAGCACATCCCAAAGACTTTCAATGGGGTTAAGGTCAGGACTCTGGTGGCCAATTCATGCGTGAAAATGATTCCTCATGCTCCCAGAACCACTCTTTCTCAATTTGAGGCCGATGAATCTTGGCATTGTCGTCCTGGAATATGCACGTGCCGTCAGGGAAGAAAAAATCCATTGATGGGATAACCTGATCATTCAGTACATTCAGGTACTCAGCTGACTTCCATTTTATTGTCGCATAATGTTATTGAACCTAGACCTGATCAATTGAAGCAACCCCAGATCATAACACTGCCTCCTGAGGCTTGTACATTGTCCAAAAGAATCCAAACGGCAACCTTTTTTTGGCCAGGCAGTGTAGGTTTTGGTCATTTTTCTTTGAATTTGTGAACAAAATGAGCTTTGTTTTGCGTGCATTCAAAACAAGTTTCAGATTGTGAAGGGTATACAGTATTATAAGAAAGTTATAGCTGGCAAAGAGCCTGATTCTCTGTAGAAGCTGAGCAATATATAACAGTATCATTAGCATAAAAATTAAGGTTTGCATTGGACACATTATGACTAAGACTGTTAATATAAACAGTAAAAAGGAGTGGCCCCAGGACCAACCCCTGTGGCGCACCCTTAGATATGCTTAGGGAGCTAGAGGTTATACCTTCAGCCTGCACACGCTGTGGTCTGTCTGATAAATAATTCTCAAACCAACAGACAGTTTCTTCTGACAGTCCTATACTGAGAAGTCTATGCTTCATTATTGCATGACCCACGGTTCAAAAAGCTTTGGATAAATTGATAAAGGGCAGCACAGAAATGCCTCTAAGGATATTATAAAATCATTGACTAACTTCAAGGCTGCTGTAACTGTGCCGTGATTTCTACTAAAACCAGGTTGACAATCAGATAAAATATTATTAACTAACACTCTGAGATTCAAGGATCTTAGCTAGGACTGACAATTTGGATATGTGCCTGTAATTATTTAAGAGTGAGGGGATCACCTCCTTTTAACAGGGAAAGAACAAAGGCAGATTTCCAGGTAAGGGGAATTTCATATGAAAGTAAGGAGAGATTTAAAAGATGTGTTAAAGGTGGATCAATCAGCCACTAACTTAAAGTAAGGTTCCGGGTTATCAAGACTTGCTGATTTTATGGTATCTAAAAGTTTTAAGTTTTATGTACCTCCAAGACAGTAGCCGGATTGCAATTAAAAGACTGATCTGCAGTTGTATGACCATCAGGACATACAGTAGGGGATTCATTAGGAATTTGGGTGAAAGTCAAACAGGGAACCAGAGGCAAGGAAGTGCTCTTTGAAGCAATCACGCATTCTGGTTTAATTAGAGATCATGTGAGAGTCTTTGACAATTCATGGTGGAAGCTCTATTAGTGTTTTATTTCCAGCTAAGTATTTAATAGACTTCCAAAATGTCCTTGGATTGTTTAAATTATTTGTTGTTTTGATTAAGAAAATGCTCAACTTTGGCTTTCTTTGTAGCAACTGTACATGTGTTGTACACCTGACTAAAAAACAGGCAGTCAGATTCTAGACCAGATATCCTGGCTTTGGCTCAGACCAAATTGCGGTCATGGAGAAGGTTAGCCAACTCAGGAGTGAACCAGGCATCGTCTCGGCCTTTCACTCTATATTTTCTGAGAGGAGCATGCTTATCATTAATTTCAATAAAACCATCATAAAAGAATTTCCATACATTTTCAACATCAGCATTAAGCTTAATTCTCTCCCAGTCAAAGCAAAAAAGATCATGATGGAATCCTTGTTCCACAAAATGTTTCATATAATGTTTTATAATGATACGTGGCTTGGTTTTAGGGATTTTTGCACAGCAAATAGCTTGGATGTCATATCTGATTATGGTGTTCACAGGACCAAGGTGGACGGCTGAACATAGTATGTTTTAAATTCTCTTTTGCTGTCTTTTTCCCTGAAGACAGAAAAACTCACGGTATGCAATAGGGATGCACTGAATGAATGGCCAACCATTGGTATCGGCCCATAATACTACAATCGGCCATCTACTGTTTATTTGTAATCCAAGAGTTGGTTTTCCTTTGCCTGTCAGAAACAAAATAATCGCACTTACTTTTCCATATTCAGTGGTTCCATTATTATTGTATAGACCTGGTGGGCTGCCTGTTCTGAAATTTGAGTCAACCTCTGTGTTGTTGCCTAGGAAACCTGATGCAAATAAGAGTGTCACTGCTGTGTTCTAAGCTGTTGTCAGTCCTACTAAACTGTGGTCAGTTACTTATCCCTGCTGAGCGAAGTGAAATTAACTTTCTGATATTTAATATTTTTTGTGGAACCGCAATCTCAATGTATATCTTGTTTGCACTGTCAATCTAACCTTACCGCATTTTGTTGGTATGGTTGAACAGTGTCAAAATTTCTTTCTGTGAAGAATCCCTGATTTGCAGATGTGACTGCAAACAAATCTAATCTTTTTTTACCCCCTCGCACTATCAACACAAGCAACACTGGAATGTTTGATCTAAATGCAGTACAGTTGACAGTATATAGCCTTTTTCCCAAAATAGTATTTCTCGATATAATTGTACCAACATGGTAACACATTTCCTATGCTTGCAGATCAGGCACTCTTCATGATAAGAAGACATTTTAGGAGAGTGCTTCCAGAGTTGCTAGTGTTGAAAGTACTGCGACAGTAACAGCAATAGACTTTGCTTGCATTCACGTCTGTCCGGAATATAAAGTAGTCAGAACATTAGAAGAAATTTTACAACAACATGGCCTACACGAGAAAAAAAAAACTCTAATGCGGGGGACAGACAACCAAGTATTAAACATTTTCCTCGTATGTTCATGATGAGCTAATATTTTGTAATGGTCAGAGGATGTTAATATTAATGTACAAGGTGCATAAACCTTGGTAAACCTGCAAAGTAATGGCATGTATGTTTGTATTTTTTCCAATAGCAATGCTTTAGACTGAGCAGTTCCCTAAAATTTTAATTTAAGCTAATTCATTGATCTAATATTTTTTTACTGAATGTTAAAACTAGAAATACCGCCTTGCGGTTGTACAGTATGCCTCCGCCAACCAGTAGCCAGTTTGGATATAAAATGTCATCACCTCATCATTTTATCCTATTAGACATTTGTCTGAAACTTCGTCAAAATTAGCATATGAATTCTTGAGTTATGACCAAAAACGTGTTTTGTGAGGTCACAGTGACCTTGACCTTTGACCACCAAAATCTAATCAGTTCATCCTTGAGTCCAAGTGGACGTTTGTGCCAAATTTGAAGAAATTCCCTCAAGGCAAAAACGTGTTCTGTATTCCCTCAAGGCAAAAACGTGTTTTGTGAGGTCACAGTAACCTTGACCACCAAAATATAATCAGTTCATCCTTCAGTCCAAGTGGACGTTTGTTTCCCCTAAATAATCAAAATAGGTATCGGTCAGAAATGTTCATATCAACATTCTAAAACTGACAGATTCACATCAAACTTTAATTCAAAGCGATGAGACGTTGCTTACGGTTACCATAGCAATGATTCTCTCCAGTTCCTTGTTTACAGTTACTTTGTTGTTGGTTGCAACACTCATCTGGCAAATATCTCAGTCAATGTAGCAAAAATGGACAAAAGAAGTAGCAATAGCAAGATGCTTGCAGTAGCAACATTAAAGCCGAAAGCGGCGTTGGGAGGGGTCCAAGCATTGGCACCATCGCGCCCCCTATGGAGCGATTTTAAAATGGCTTTGTCCTCATGATCATATGCCTTCACCCAACATATCTACTGAATATCATGATGATCGTATAAAATATTGATGACTTATGGCCAATTTTGTGCTAAGAGACGCTGTCGGATGACTTAGTTGCTTCGCCATGGATGTGTCCTGGACGCTTCCCGTAAAAAAGGCCTTGTAACACTTAGATGGCATGTCGTAACACTTAGATGGTCCGGCGTGTATGCACAGCTGCAGTGTTTCTGCGCCGCAACTAAAAAAGGCATCACACTAGTGTTGTCACGATACCAAAATTTTGACTTTGATACTGATACCAGTTTTAGTATTACGATACTCAATACTGAAATGAAACTTGAAACTTAAACGATGCTAATTCGATACTCGGTACCTAACGATACTGAAATTACCTTAATAGTTCCGAAACGTAATGTCCACAAGGGTTGACCTAATTTTCGAATTCATGGTTTATTAACAACCTGGTTCATTAACAACCTTTCAGTTGAAGCCTCTTCAACATATTAATATGCATAGGCCTATAGTGTTACAACACTGAACAATAGAAAAATATGTTAAATATATTTCAAAAAGTAAACAGTTGTAAACTAAATAATCTTTAAAACAGGTCTTTCACCTTTAAATAGATTTAAAAACAGCATATTTTAATAACAATAGAGCATCTATCTATAATAAAATATTTCCAAATTGGAACACCTATTGCTACTGAAGTGAACTGAGTCAAAGCTTGCGCTGTATCAAGGAGCTGAGTGCACAAGCGCAAGTCACCTCACTTGGCAACCTTAGTTGCTACTGCCTTCTAGCGAAGATTCTGACAAATTACACATTTCATCCTCTCAATCAGTAATGCGGGAGAATTTTCCCTGGCTTTTACATTTGACTCAAAACTACCGAACGTCGGAATATTCTAATACCGAACCGTTTCTTTTTATTTTATTTTTTATTTTTTGAAGTACGGAGAAAGTGCTGAAGTTTTGGTATACCGTGCAACACTACGTCAGACACATATTTCAATCCATTGCTCAGCTTAGCAGAGAATGCACATTTCAGAGCGCCACAGAGACAGATAGAATAATAACACATAAGTACACATTTCAAATAATAAATACGACATTGAGAAAAAACGAAAAAAAAGACGTAATATCAACTCGCGATCTGCGTGCTGCGCGAAAAGTAGCCTACCGTTTTATTTATGTAGACATTGGCAGATAAGAAAAATTTTGGTTACGCTGACCTAAAAAACGCTATTCCAAAAGCAAAATCAGACATGTTATACATCGTTAGAAAGCTTATACTCTCACCTACTGAATAAATGAGTTGTCAATCAAGCCAAATTGTACTAAAAAGGGCGACAACGCCGTAAGCAACAGGTGTGGTATTACGCACAGCTATTTTTGAAGGTAGCCGACGCAGGCGTCACATATGCGCCTATATTTCACAAACGGATTGTCCAAGACAATATATGACCACTCATTCGCAAAAGGGACATCTCTACGCGTAAACCCGATGGTAAGATTGTATATTTATTAAATGCGTAGTCCCAGATATTGACTGTATAATGACATGGTATAATTTAAAAAAGAACGTTGTCTCGTTTATTTCGTTATTCAGAGAGCAGAGTTTTCACTACTGTATTGGCATATTTTAGGGATAATGTCTGGTTTATCTTGTTGCTACGGAATATCACAATACATTACATTACAGGCATTTGGCAGACGCTCTTATCCAGAGCGACGTACAACAAAAGCCGCGTTTCCACCAAAATTACCCGGAACTTTTAGTCCCAGGAACTACTTTTCAAGGAACTAAAAGGTTCCTTCAGCCCATGGTTGTCTGCGTTTCCACCGCGGTCTAAAGTCCCGCGAAGATTAGGCAAATTAGCCCACTGACGTATGAAAAAGCGACGTTGTCGTCGGTCCATCTGTCCTATGATTTCTTCTGTAACCCCATACTACCACCGAAGTAGCCTACATTATTTTCTAATAACCGGGACAGCCCGGAGGGGTTTATTCCACTTACAACGGGCTACCAACAATGACTGTATATGGTTACTTCTGTATTTATTGATTTTTATCGATTTAATCACCTGGAATTGAAATATTCTTCTGCAGCCGTTTGGGCATATTTTATCGTTGTCAAGCAAAAGTGTCGTTGGTATTTGAACTTGGACCGTTGTTATGCAACAAATAGTATACAACAGGCTAATAGTCAGATTGTAACTGTTTTATATATCCTCTCAAACACATTCATTATGTTTTTATGTGAACATTCGCTTTCATGTCTTGACATCCGAAGCGACAGAATGCATTCACATTTCCAATATAACTGGCAACAACAGCAGAAAACATGCACACGTTGTAAACAATTTGTTGTTTGATTACTTTCTCATCGTCAATTCCATATAGGCTAATCGCAAAATGACAAGAATAGAACGAAAACTCGGACTTGAAAATTTAAATTAGTAGTGGTACAGCCACCAAGTGTGCCCGCGAAGTGTGCCCGCCAGATGCGAACCATGCACCATAAATTAGTCCATAGTCTTCCTGGTCTTTTCGTGGAATTGAAGAATGGCAGTAAAATGGAGTAAAATTACGGCAGTCTGAAAAAGCTAAAGGGACGATTACTAGAATTAACCTGTTATTTTACCCTGACAAAAAGTGCGGAAGGTGATTTCCAGTTTGCTTTTACTGTATCACCAATGTTAATTACGCAGAACTACCGCATACCTCACATAACTGTATCAAACGTTTTGAGTCAATTACAACGGGCTAACAAAGATAACCATAACCCATAACCAGGAACAAGTGTGTCGAAAACCCTAGAGGGCAGTAGCCTACCGTTCCAAGTGCAGGGAACAACCGCATAGTTCAACTTGGACCCTGTAGGTTAAACTGATTAACATTAACACAAACAAGAACAGCAACAACGCAGTCTATGCAAAAATACAAGCAATAGTTAAGACGAGTGCATTAACTAAGTCACCTACGAAACAGCTAACTAGTTACAACCCTAACCTTACAGTCAATTTAGAGATTAAATTGAGAATACGATTTCTCTCAGCATAATGACGGATTTAAAGAGTAAACAAACTCACCCGTTATTGTCTTCAAATGGATCCATGTCAAAGAAAAGTAATGATTCATCCTCTCAAAGCTTTACCGTAGCGTATTATTTATTTAGACATTGGCAGAGTAGCCTACAGCATAAATTGCGTCTTCTGTGAATATTCAATGTTAGAAATTGCAGCGAGAAACTGCAGTTGTAGACACAAGATAGTCTGTTATGTTATGGTAGCAACGGAACGAAGCGGACTATATATGTATTATCGTCATTGTTTTATTATACCAGCGTGTTTTCGCGCGTGTGCACAGAAACTCAGAACCTATCAATGAAATGGTTTAGCTATTTCTCAGCATAATGACAGATTCAAAGACTAAACGAACTCACCCGATACTGTCTTCAAATGGATCCATGCCAAAGAAAAGTAATTATTCATCACTTTAATAGCCTAGCATGCACTCTGGCTGGCACTGTCTTTCATTCCCCGACGTTCAGACCATCCCCTCACTGATAAAAACTAGACCCTACGGTGTCGGATTACTTGCGTCGCCATGGATATCGCTTGCCGTAAAGACGTTTACTAGATGTCGTAACACTTACATTTGGAGCTCCAGCTTTTCCGCACCCCAACTAATAAAGAAGTCCAAATGGCGGGCAAACCATATGGCGGACATAGGTGGTCCCAAAAGCAAAGTTGTAGAGCACATTCAGATGCATCGGTCGATGAAGTTTTGTGTTGATCTAACATACGGTGTGGGAGTTAGGACCTTTTAAAAATGACCCCTTTGTTATAGCGCCACCATCTGGCCGACATAGGTGATTTTTAGTGCCTGAGTAGTGGGGGACCATAGGAACCCAAATTTGGTTGCTCTAGGACTTATGGTTGCTGAGCCTCAGACACTTTTAGCAGAAAAAAATAAGAATAATAATAATAGCCTAATCCTAACAAATACAACAGGGTTCCACCACCAGCTTCGCTGCTTGGACCCCTAAATATGGAGCAGAAATGTCTGGTTCTGGAAGTAGCATTCAAATTTGCCATAGGGAATTTGATTTGTTAGACAATTTATGTATTATCCGTAAAAGGTAAACTTACAATAAGCTACAAGATTGAAAAACATGCTATATTCTCCTTTAGAAGCCATAAATTTGACCAATTGCAACTTCATTTTTAAGAATTCCCAATGAAGTACGACGCTGCCCATGATGGCAGCTAGAAGAGTTCAGTGCTAGCTAGAAACGTGCAAAGCAGTGACAGTCTGTTAGCAACCTGTTCAACTCCTGCAGATATGATGTGTGTTTTTTATGGATGAGAAGAGTGTGTGTTAGGGTGAAAACCGTGTAGTGGAGTGCAATGAGTCTGAGGGCCATGTTGTTGGTTCTGTGATGGCCAGTATGAGAGACAAGGCATACAGGGTTGTGGGGAGTTCTGCCGGTTAGCTGAGGTCAGATATTAGGGTCCAGCTAGCTACTTAAAATGAACTGCAGATATTGAGTAAGTCCTAATCATGTCATGCGCTACTTGTAAGTGACCACCCATGTAGACGAGAATGATGTTCTAAGGCTAGTGGAAATTCAAGCAATTTTGCACTGTGTTCTAAGAGATATGATCAGAAAGTTAAAATACATTTGAGAATAAATTCATTAAGTAGGCCTGGAATTGCCAACTTTACTTTAAGCCAATTCTTAGGGAAAACATCTAAGTAAGCATATAAATTCCTAATGAAATGCTATGCACCCTTCTGAATCAGTCTGCATTCCATGCATATTTAAAAACATTTTCATTTTCCTGAATAATATTCTTTATCTAATCCAATGTGTCCCTCATCCAAGTATTCATGCTCACACAAATAAAATTACATTAGCTGTTTTTCCAGGATCATTCCATATCATTTCACACAAAAACATAGATTTTGAAAGCCACTACCTCAGTTTGCTTTGAAATAACATAACATACAACCCCAATTCCAAAAAAGTTTGGACAGTATGGAAAATGCTAATAAAAACAAAAATGTAAATTCTATTCACCCTGTACTATAATGGATACACTACAACAGCACATTATTTGATGTTTTACCTTGCAAATTCAATAGTTTTTGAAAATATACACTCATTTCAAATCTGATGACTGCAACAAACCCCAAAAAAAGTTGGGACAGTCAAGTGTTTACCACTGTGTAACATCGCCATTTCTTTTAATAACACTTAGCGGCGAATGGTGTTGACTGACAAAGGTTTACCAATGTATTCCCGAGCCCATGTCACGATATCCATTACAGACGCATGACGACTTTTAAGACGTCTGAGGGATTGGAGATCATGCGTATTCAAAAGTGTTTTTTGGCCTTTCCATGAATATTTTAATTATATTGTACACTGTAGAGGGTGAAATGCCCAAAATCCTACGGATTTGTCTTTGGGGAACGTTGCTCTCAAAGTGCTGGATTATTCACTGATGCATCTGTTGGCAAATTGGTGAGCCTCGACCCATCCTTGCTCTTGAAGGACTAGGCCTTTCTTGGAGGCACCTTATATACTATAACACAATTGCCTCACCTGTTTAACATCACCTTGTTATTTCAACTTGTCACATTATTATTAGTCCTAAATTGCCCCTGTCAAAACATTTTTGGAACATGTTGCAGGCATGAATTTCACAATAATCGTATATCTTCAAAAAACAATAAAGTTGATTAGGTAAAACATGAAATACCTTGTCGTTATACTGTTTTTGTTTGGATACAAGTCAAAGTAAATTTACAAATTACTGCTTTCTGTTTTTATTTGCATTTCACTTTACTGTCCCAACTTTTTTGGAACTGGGGTTGTAACATAAAACAACATACTGATGAGAACAGGCCATTCAGCCCAGAAATGCTTGTCATTTTCCTGACTAAATTGTACCTAGTGCTCTGATTACCTACAGACTACATTGTATCTAACACCATCTCAAGCCTGGTCTTGAAAATGTTTTAGAAAAATGAGTTTCTGCCTCTGCTATGCAACCTGGCAGGCTATTCCACGCATTGACTCTTGTTCTACTAAAAGAACTCAACCCGAAGAACCTCTTGTTGGTTCACTTTTTTAATCCCCTTTATGAATTTAAAAGCTTCAATAAAAATCACCCCCAAGTCTCATTTTACCAATCCTGAAGAGGTTAAGCATCTTAAGTATTTCCTCATAGCTTTTGTCTTTCATACCAGGAATCAATTCTTCCTTGAACCTTTTCCAGAGCCTCTATCTTTCTTGTGCCTAGATGCTACTATCTTTCTCTGCCTAGATGCTACTAGGTCAAGATGCCTCTTTATTAGAATGTACGCCTTTTAATCAGCGAAGTTACCAGTCGCAACAACATTTTTCCCCACACACAGCCAACTCTCGCATGGTGTGAATTCACCCTTAATTCATAGACAATCTAAACAAAAGTTACTGCTCAGCACAGTTAGAAGCTACTGCTAAGTACAGTTTATGACTATAACACTTTTTAGCAAATGTAACGACATTGATTCTGCAATATCAGTCTTAATCTTGCTATGCCCCCTAGGATTCTGGGAAAGTGGGCGGCGCAAAATGGAAGATACAGCATGAAACTTGAATAAAAGGCTATCGGTGGTGATGACTGATGAGGTCCCGGCTGTGTATACTTGCATCTGAAAAAAAAAAACATGTTTTCAATGTACAAAAATGCAAAAAAACAAAAGTTACTCACACAAACAAACCACTATAAAACGTTACCACTAGTTACTATCTACACCTGCCATTAAAAACACTCATATCAAAATTACGCCAAGTTACAATAAACAATATTGGCAATTTTACCTAGCAGAAATTAAACATGCTGTATTCCAAAGCAATGCTGCTACCTAATGCTTCCTAAATTATTTCAAGTAACTTGGCCCTCTTCTAACCATGTGAAGAGAATGTGGCCATTCAAAGCATATGTGTCATACTGAAGTGTGAAATGGCAATCATTTATAGGAATGGAAATAATGTTGCTGAATAATTTCAGCTGTTTTACACCAATGTATATATTTTTTACTGAATAGACAATATGTTTAAACAACTGCCTGCATGCAGTGCTTTGGGTGTATGGGAAGCACATGGTGAATGAAATGTATGAATAAAATAGATTTGTTTAAAAATTCTGTTCAGAAAGAAGATATGTTATTCTTTAGCATTGCAGAAGAAATGATACTATTGTACTTATTTGGCAAAACGTCATGTTCATGTGAATAGCAAGCCTGTAGTACATAATTGGGGCAAACATATGTTTGGTCTGTAAGATGCAATATGTATTTCTTAGGCCTAAATATTTCAAATTTTTATATGTATTTATTGTATCTCCCCCTGGCCTTTTCTATATGTTGCTAGGGAAATGTCGTCATATAGATAATGAAATATTGTATGTATGTATGGATATATGTATGCACATACTGTATGTATGTATGTTTGTGCAGCATGTAGAATATTTTATAATCGCAAATGCTGGAAATGTTGAAGAGGTTGTACATTTTGTAAAAAGAACTTGACAAGGAAGCATAAACATATCTTTTGCGGTGTGTAAGTTTTGTCAGGTGTTGAAAACAGTCATAAAAAATGAAGTGTTCTTCCATGCTGCCATTTTTTTATGTGATACTTTGATGTGACACTTAAAATTTTGAATGACCAGAATGTGTTCAGATGGTAAGAAGAGGGAACATAGGGCCAAGTTACTTGACATAATTTACGAAGCATTGGGTAGCAGCAATGCTTTGGAATACAGCATGTTTCATTTCTGTTAGGTAAGATAGCCAATATTGTTTATTGTAACTTGACGTAATTTTGATATCAATACTTTTAAAGGCAGGAGTAGATTTTGCAAGTGGTAATGCATGTGTGCATGTGTGAGTAACTTGGCATTTTTGTACGTTGAAAATGTTTTTTGCACATCTTTTTGCAGTGTGTTTGTAATGAGAAACTGATATGCAGTGCATACAAATGTAGACTATGGTATGCATACACATACTTACAGGCCAACAAGCATACATTGTAGCCAGTCTCGTATGTAAACTGGTGTGATTGGGAGGCAGAACGAGATTTTGGGGGGGGTCAAGTTTATTACAGAATTCCTGTTGAGTAGTGCAATGGACCTGGGTGTAAAAATTCAAAGTAACCCTATAAAAAAAACTCTTGTGGATTACAGTTATCCTTGCGTGAATTTGTACAGTGTGATTAGCGTATACCATATAGCAGTGGCGTGTTGCAATATAGTTGAGGCCAAAAGTTTGCATACAGGCTAAAGATATTCAAACTCAGTTTTTCACAACTCCGCACATTTCGTGTTACCATACATTTGTAAGTCAATTAGAGCATCTACTTTGTTCATATCAGAGGTAATTTTAAAACAATCGATTAGAGACAGATTTATTTCAGCTTTAATTCACTATATCAGACTTCCAGTGGGTCAAAAGTTTACATACATTTTGATAGAATTTGGTGGCATTGTGTTTTAATGGCTTAACTTGAATCAAACGGTTGGGATAGCCTCCCAGAAGCTGCTCACAATACTTTGCTGGAATTTTTGCCCATTCCTCCTGACAGAACTGGTGAAACTTTGGGCCTCCTTGCTCGGACATGCTTTTTCAGTTCAGTCCACAAATTTTCTATGGGGTTCAGGTCAGGTCTTTGTGATGGCCACTCCAATACTTTCACTTTGATGTCTTTAAGCCATTTTGTTACAACTTTGGAGGTATGCTTAGGATCATTGTCCTGCTGGAAGACCCAGTTGCAACCAAGTTTTAACCTTCTAGCTGATGTCTTGAGGTATTGCTTCAGTATTTCTAGATAATCCTCCTTCCTCATGATGCCATCTATTTTCTGAAGTGCAACAGTCTCCTTTCCAGCAAAACATCTCCACAACATGATGCTGCCACCTCCCTTATGCTTCACAGTTGGGATGGTGTTCTTTGGATTAAAAGCCTCACCCTCTTTCCTTCATACATAGGGCTGATCATTATGGCCAAATAGTTCAATTTTTGTTTCATCTGACCAGAGAACACTCCTTCAAAAGGCTAGGTCTTCCTCATGGTGATCACCCAACATCATTCTGGCTTTTTAATGATTTTATCAACTGTTTAGCCTTAATGATCAGCATGATGTATGGAGGAAAAAGGGTGAGGACACCATCCCGAAGAACACCATCCAGTTATATTCCATATGGCCCGGCTAGAAAACTTTCACATTGAAAGCAAATGTAACAACTTAACTGAATGTGTAGATGGTATGTGATAATACAGTCTATACATTTGGTGAAAGACCAGCTAGATTTGGTGCAGAAGGATCCAGAAAATGTATATACAGTTGCAAAAGCAATAGTAGAAAAATAATAGACAATTATTAGTGAGCAAATAAGGGTGCTTAAGAAATGAGAGATTTGCCCAAGGTGGGGTTTGATCCTGTGACTCAGTGGTCCAAAGGCCGGAAACGTACGTACCAGCTGACTTGACTGGAAATTTTCTTGGGCAAAAAGATATAAGTCCATTTTGCGTATGTATGAGACATTTTGATTGGCTGGTGTAGGTAAATGATTGGCAGGTGTATGTAAATGTCCATTGGGGAGGCATAATGTTTGTGGGCTTGCAGCATTGTGATGATGTAATTGGGCAAAAAAAGAAGGAGAAGAAAACACAAAAATCCCCTAAGTTTGTGGCTTTATTGTGTGGACGTGTGAAGATGTTTGTAAATTCTGTCAGTTAACATGTGGTCATAAATTTAAGTTTTTAAGGGCTGAGAGTCTGTGGTCAGTGTGGTTATTTCTGTCAGGAACCCTGGAAAGTGCCAAATTCTTGGTGCTGTATAGGTATGGGGCAAGGCATAATTTGGCTGGATGGCATACCTGCCATCCCAGGAAGACACCAGTTAGACAGCTGGTCTTCATAAATGCCAATTTGAAAATTATGTATGAAGTATGTAAATTTATATAGATTATGTAACCTACATTTGTTGGTGTAACCAACTGAAGTCCCAGAGAGGTTTTGTATTTTAATTTTGTTTATTGTCCTATTTATATATTTATTTAACTTATTCTCTATTCATATTATCATCACTTTTTTTGACTACTTTCTCATTTTTTGATCTTGCAATAGGCTACCTTTATTATATTTTCAACTCTGATTTGGTCCATATTTTATATTTAAATTTATCTTGATTTGTTGTTGTTGACATAAAGACTAGAAGTTCAGTCCAACATCATTTAATTGCTTAATAACAATCACAAATAAGTCTAATTGATTGCAACGATCTGTTCATATTATATAATTAAGGACAACGCAGTTTCTAAGGACAGGTGAAATAACATAGCCTGCTAGGCTGAATCCATTGGGTTTTGTTTAAAAAAATACCCCATATGCTAACTTATTTTTTTAGAAAATTAGCAAATGAGGAGAATATGCTCTCATAGAACTGTTTAAAAAGTTCAAGTTGTCATCAAGGTTGTCATTAATGCCATTATAAACGTTCATGTGTCGTTATTTTTCGCACATATAAACACTTCTTTCTCTGAACTTATAGCATTTCCTGTTTCTGTTTATTCTCACTTCTGTTCGCACGAGGCATTAGTAGGCCCATGCTATATGACTCGGGGAGTCGTTTGGTAGGCTACTTTGACGTCTTGTACCAATTAAATTTTTCAGTTCATTTGAGTCATTCAGTACATTTTGTTCTTTTGAGTCATTCAGTACATTTTGTGAATTTGAGTCATTCGAACTTTGAATGAATTGAAGGAAACAAATGAAAGACCGGTCTGACGGGCTTCCGCTCCAGCACAGTAGTACACAAGCAATTCCTTATAATTTATTTGATGAATTGTACTCGCAATGCCTACAGTGCAAATACTAAAAAATCCCATAGGCATATGCCAGTTGCTTATATTTTGATAATTTATTGTCTTTAGTGACGAGAGTGCAAGCTCATTCTCAAACTGGTTCAGTGAAAAGCTGCTCAGAAATAAGTCACCTACTGTCTTTTGTAGTAGGTAAATCTCTACATAGCATACACCGTTGTTAGGCTTTTCACAGATGTTTGCGCAACATTTTGTTTGCATTTAAAAATAAAATTGTGCAGGTTAGGTGAAGTTGAGAAATTGTTTGCAACCAACAAAGGATTGATGGTAATATAATCTATCAGCTATTTTATTAAAAGAGCACAATATTTAGCAGTGTGGGACAATTTCTAGGGAATGCGTAGTTACCGTTACAGAATCAGTTGCGAAGAGCATACTGAAAACTTTATTTTGGTTACGTTATATCATGCAGTCAAAGAGCTGGGTTAAGTTGTAAGCCAATTGCTTTCAGTTTTATGCATGTAAGTGTTTGTCATTGACTTTACGAGGAAACTGGATATCTTTGTTGGGCTAAATCTGCTCCTTGTGGAGAAAATTGCAGGTGAGCTCTCTAAGCGCAACAGAATTCTAGCTGATACGCTTCACATCCATATAAATGGAAATACTCAGGCACACACTAGCCTACACTATTCTTAATCATTGTTTACACTGATGTGGTTCAGCATCTAATGGACTGCTTTTTAATGCTTGTAGGCTAATAATTAATTGATTTTTACATTTGTTGATCAAGAGCTATCCGCTTTGTGTTGCCGGACTGTAACGTAACATTTTCTCGGCAGGAGATCACCGCATGATTATGTCATTTAAACTGTTCCACTGGTTAGTGGGTGAAGGATGAGGAAAAATCATGCATGAGATGAAGCTGGTAAATTGAACTAAATTTGAAAAAAAAACAACCATTAGCACCAGAAAAAAAAAATCCTCAACAATATGTAAGTAGTATAGTGTCAAACTGAGTATTTTAAAGACAATTACTTAAAGTTAAGTGTCAAGTAGCCTAGTGTGGCAGGGCTCGGTTTGTGGGAGGAATTCAGGGCAATTAGAGGACCACGGTTAAGTAGCGAAGGATCATGTTAAAAATTTGACTTACATGAAGCATTATATAAGCAATTATATAAAAAAAATGTAATGACTTGATAAGTATAGTTCACTAAGTGCTGGATGTTTACACTTAATAGCCAATGTATCTAATTGTACACTGTTTCACCTCTCAATGTATCGATTGGAAAGTATGCAAGAGGGTATAGACACCAGCTGCAGTAATCAAGTGCATTAAGGGATTAATGGACCTCTATTTATGTGTAATTAGCCCCCATGGCCAGTTTTAGAATGGACTCCCTAACATACACTTGACTATAATTGGAAGTTTTCCACATGACGACTGAAGGAATCTCATAGGCTAGATCAACAGCTCTTTGTCTGTAAAAACTATATAAACCCATGTAGTAGACTTAATATCTTTGAAGACTGTACTTGGAGCTCTTCCCGACCAGTCATATTATTAAATTATATAAAGGAGCTCCTGACTTTGTCGTTTGTTATCTTTATCTTCAACACCATCATTTTTTTGTTAAGAAATTCCTACAGTTACATTGGTGGCATCGGTGGGATTGAAAATAATCTCTCATTTCGACTACAGAACCTGAGGACTCCAAAGAGAGGTGAGTAAATTTAAAATACCACCCTCATTAGGTTATGGAAATTCCTGTTGTTGTTATTCTGTTGTTAAGATTAGAGTGACCCAATAACCCTTTTTTATAGATACAGTTGTGTATATTTGATGGTTTGTTGATATTGAAGCACGACTAAATAATATGCGCATGCGTGTTGTGATATAAAGTCCTATAGGCGGTGGCGTAGGACCACATCGGGAGGTGTGGCTGCTGTTTTATTACGGTAGATAAGTCCATAGGTAGAGTCCTGTTGCGGGCCGGTGGCCTAAGACCGCATCGGGAGGTGTGGCTGCTATTATTATTTACATTTATATAATAATAATAATAATAATAATAATAATAATAATAAATATAGCTGCAAGCAGCAATGAAGGGGCCAAGAACTACAGGGGCACCAGGTAGCCAAGTAATCAGAACAACCCCTGAACAAGACACCAGTCCATCACAGGGTGAACAGACAAATTGACACACTCTTACACTTACGGGCAACATAGCATGTCCAATTGACAACCTGAATGTGTTTGGACTGTGGTAGAAAACCAGAATACCCAGAGGAAACCCGCATGAACACAGGGACAAGGTACAAACTGAAAGCAGACGCACCCTGTACTTGAAACCTCCATATTGTTAGGCAGTAGTGCTACCCATTTGCACCACCGTACTGCCCCCCACTACATAGATGTCAAGCTTAAACATAAGCAGTGCCATAAAATGCAGTGTGGCTTCTTGGAACATTGAAATAAGAAGTGCCAACGCTGTAGGAGGAGTGCAATTTTTGGGTATTTGAGAAAATCCAAAATCATGGGAATAATGGCAGAGAACATACCATATTAGCTGAATATAATAACATGTCCCTGATTAGAAAAGGACCCCCTATTTATAATAACATGTCCCTGATCAGAAAAGGACTCCCTATTTTTCAACACCTTTTTTTGGTAAGAGACTCTTTGAAGATCAAATCTTAATTTTTAAAGAAAATAATTTCATTTGACATGAATTTAATAAAACTCACTGAATAAAATAAGGTATGCTGACATATTTTCCATGTTTTAAATGAAATTGTCACATTTAAAAGAAAATAAAATGTAATCATGTTTTCAAATGAATAAGTTATTTAAATTAAATAAAAATAAACTAGCCAACTGGGATTTCTAATACCAGTGAACCAGCTCCTTGTGAAAAGCAACCATTTTATAGATAAATGGCGCCATCTGCTGATGTTAATGTATAATTACATTAAAAAGTCTAGTCCTCCCATGTAAGACTTTAGGAATGCAGTCTTATATTCAGGCTAATGTGGTAAGTCCAAGAGTAAGGTGCAGGAGATGTGTCTATTTTAAGTGCTACAAACTGACTGTATCTTAGTAGCCATGCCATTTGGACATTGAACTATGTGTTGATTTCTCAGTTAGGACCTGGCATGTAATGATGTAATGATCTACAAAAAATTGGTCGCAATATCTGCTTTTCTTTGTGTGGTCTGTGGCTTGTGATGTCCATTGGAACAAAATGTCATTAAAATCTAAGCACATGGACACATTGGTGTTTAAACCTGTTTTTCAGTATGGCACCCCAAAGTGGCAAAACTTCACTAAACTTGGTGTGCACCACCCAGGCCTCATGGTAAGCATGTGTACCGAGTTTTATACCAATGAGCAAAAGCATTGCAGAGATATTTTGCACATATGTCCAACATGTCCAACAACTGTAGCTCAAATGGGGCAGGAGATATGTTTGTTCAAAGTTATCCAAAAACCACACCTATTAGCTCATGATAGCGCCACCTTATGGCCAATTGGCATCATATTTGCTCCCTGTCCCTATACCAATGTGCCAAGTTTCGAAAAAATCGGCATAGTGGTTATGCCTAAACAGGAAATGAGCTCTCTAGCGCCACCATTTTGTTTGATCGGGCCGAAAATGGAGGGTTAGCCTCCACTTATGTGTGCTGATATGTCTATGAAGTGTTGTGGTGTTAGGTCAAACCGTTCAGAATGTATACACCTTTATATTAAAAGCCACACCCTCCACAATATCCATTGGTTCATAGTGGCCATATTGTTTGCCCTAGAAAAATTCTGTGAATAACTTTTGGTCAGAACCGTCTGTAGATGATAAGTACCAAATTTGGTAGTGACAGGATCAATGGTCTAGGACTAGTTCGCAAAAGTAGGTTTTTAGAAAAATTCAAAATGGTGGAAAATCCAATATGGCGAACTTTAACGACAATTCAAGCTCTACAGAGAGCATGGGGGTGTCCCCAATCCCGCTGATGATGACAGAGCCTATTTGGATATGTTGCTTACTGGCGTTACCTCACAAAGTTTGATTAGATCTTTGCATGCCACACAGACTCTACTGACAACTTATTCACAATTCCTTTCATGGGCTAGTAATGTGGAAAAAGAGGATGAGTCGAGAGAACATAAAAAACATCAGACCCATCAGCGTACTAAAGCTCTGACTCCTACCGCTCCAATGCTCCCCATCCAGTTTGACAGAAAGCCAAATGTGGTAGGTCAGTCCAAACCTAATATAGCCTGTGGAAACTGTGGTCGTAGAGGACACACAAGAACCTATTGTAAGAGTAGGGGCAAGGGGCGTTGCTTTGGATATGGGAGTGAGAATCATTGGTGGAAGGAGTGTCCCTCAAACAAGGAGGAGAACCCTAATATAAAAACCATTCCGAAGGGGAAACTGACTGAGATGTCGAAAGATGAGCTTATTCGTCTTTTGGAGAACTTCAATGCATAGGATTTTTCGGCCCCCATAGCCCCCCTAGGGGGAGCTAAGCGACCATATCAACAGGCTAAAATTGGGGGGGAGGCGTGCAGAGCTCTTGTAGATACTGGAGCTTCAGTTAGTGTAACTAACATTGCTAATTCACCTCTTACTAAACAACAGATTATGTTACAAGGACTTGGCGGTGCAACCACTAGAACAATTAAAACAAAACCTACTTTACTAGAAACCGGTGATTTTTTCTTTGTGGCTCAATTCTATTATAGCCCAGATAGTACTGAAGGGGCTATTTTGGGAATGGATATTCTCAAACAGCAAAAAGCCCATCTTGTGTTTGAAAATGAAGCATCACTATCTGTAACAAATGGAGAAGACAAAGCTTGTTTGTTGCTTGAATGCAATTCCTCCTCTATTCAGATTTATCCCTGTCGGGGACTCCCTGGCCCTGACAGTGAATGGGCAATGGATAAGCTGGACTGTGGCCTGATTGATATGGAGCTTGTATGTATAACAGGTGTACTCCCTCCTCCCAAGGCCCAATATCCTATTAAACCAGAAGCAGAAGAAGCCATAAAGAAAACCATTGATATTTTGGAAGAATGTGGCATTGTGAAAGAAACTACTTCTCCCTGTTCATCACCCCAACATCCTGTGCGTAAACCAGATGGGTCATACAGATTGGTTATTGATTATCGAGAGGTTAACAAGTGTACAACTAAGTTAGCTCCCCTAGAGGCTGATCCTAGTACTGTGTTGACTACAATACCAAAGGAACACAAATATTTCTGTTTTGGATATCTGTCGAGGATTTTTCTCAGTTCCCGTACATTCTGATTCACAGGTTTGGTTTACATTTGTTTTTCAGAATCGTTGCTTGACTTTAACTCGGTTAGCTCAGGGTTTTCATAATTCCCCAACATTATTTAATTTAGCTTTAGCTAAAATATTAACCCCTTAGGGCACATGCCAAATCTGGCCAATCCTTGCCCATTTAGGGGGTACCCTATTTAAAGCTTTATAACTCCAGATGTGAACACCACAGAGACTTGAAAAATGGCTTGCTTAAATGAAAGACATTTGTATCATTTACAATATTGGCAATTAGATTACTTCATATTCATAATTTTGGAAGAAATAAAGTGCCACAAATGCAATTGTCTAGGCAAAAAATCTAAAATAAATTTTTTAGTTTGCATATATACAGCAGGTTAAAGTACACATGTCCTGGATCAAAAACCTCTTTACCACAAGTTCATAAAATCTAAGGGTGGATATGTAGAACTACTAAAGATCTATGAAGCAAAAACTAAGCAGTGTACCCAGCGTCTCCAAATCTACCCAAAATGTCAAAATTATGCATTGCTGTAAATCACAACATATTCACGTATTTCACTACAAATCAACTGTTTTTACTCAAGAAACTCACTGTTGGATCATTTTCAAGTGGGAATTACAAACTTTCTGTCAGTACAGTGGTCTAAAATAGCTAGGGGTCCAGAAACATATCCAAAATCTCTCCAAAAAGGAATTTAGTGCTTTTTGTCCATTGTAAAGCATATAAATGAGCCCCTTATGAAGGTTTAAGATGAAACATTGATATCAGATTTTAAAATAATGCAAAAATATTGTCACACAATGCTGTACAGTACCTAAATGTGTAATAATTAACTCTTGTATGTACTTCTATACTCTGTACTCTCGTATGTTTTCTTGTATGAGGATGGGACAACATGAAAACAATTTTCAACCGTCCACCACGTTTTGGCGATGTTCCAGCTCTCACGTCATCACTGTTGCATGAATCACAAAAACTATTACACTACTAACTAACGCTTATATTACAGTGTGAAATATCGACATTATAAATTACCACTAACCTATTTAAAGACACTCAATTTAAAAATAATGTATATAACCGAAATATTTTGAGCAGGAATACTTACATAGCAATGATTGAAATCTTATCTGTTTTCAGTTTATAGAGACAGAGGCAGTAAATCAATGATATAGTTCTATCCGCTTCTGTCTTACATCAGGAAACAATGTCAGCTAGGTCTATCAGCAAACATATGCTTAGCTATGCCCAGAAGTCCTCAATAATAATAGTATTTTCCAAGAAATTACGAAAAATTGTTGACAACGTTTTGTTAGGTGCAGCGTCTTTTACTGCTACCAGAGTGAACAAAACTTTCAATTATGCTGACCAATAAAATGCTATTCCAAAAGCAAAATTAGACATGTTATACATCGTTAGAAAGCTCATACTCTCACCTACTGAATAAATGAATGGTCAATCAAGCCAGACTGTACTAAAAATGGCGACGCCATAAACAACACGTGTGGTGTTACGCACAGCTATTTTGGAAGGTACCCAGGCACCACAGATGCTCGTATATTTCACAAACAGATTGTCCAAGATAATATATGACCACTTAGTCTCAAAAAGGACATCTCTATGTGTAAAACCAAAGCTAATGTTGTATATTTATTCAATATTTAGCCCCAGATATCAACTGTAGAATGACAAGGTATCATTTTTTAAAACTATGTCTTGTTTATTTCGTTATTCAGTGAGCAGCGTTTTCACTGCTGTATTGGCATATCTTAGGGCTATTGTGGGGTTCATCCTGTTGCTATGACGGAATACGATTTTTTAGTGATGAAAGAATATTTTTATGAATGCCAAGATAGACAATATTGTCCATTATGTCATGGGTGGGGGGTGTAGTTGCAGATGAGACTGCAGGGAGGGGGTGTGTGTTAAATGAACGACCAGAGTGACAATGGTGATGCTGCGAAACTCCGTATTCGGCATAGTTGTCGTGTATCGTCTACTAATGAAACTAAAACAACGCGTTTCTGTATTTAACTCATACTTTGGTTGCAGTAGCACTGAATGTCTGAGTTTAGTAATCTCGGCACGCCGGCGTGCCAACCACTAGGGGGTTTGCGCTAAGAGGTTAAGAGGATTGCCTAAATTAAAATCACACTTAATACAATATGCTGATGATTTACTGATCTCATCCTCAGATGAGAAGACACACCAAGAGGACATGGAGGTGATTCTGCAGCATTTGGCAGAGAGTGGATTGAAGTGGAATCCCACCAAAGCCCAAATTTGTAAAAGGGTTGTCAGCTATTTAGGCCATGAGCTATCTCAAGGCCAACATCAGCTTACAGCATCAGAGAATGTGTACATCCCAATACATGAAGAGGTGTTAGAAAAGTTTTAGGACTTTTTAATTATAGTCGAGCACATATCCCAAATTTTAGCCAAATTTCACAACCTATCACAGAATTGTTAAAAGGCTCTTTACGAGCTAATGATAAGATGTACTGAGGAGAAGACTGTGAACAAGTGTTCACAAAACTGAAGGAGGCTTTGTGTTCAGCCCCAGCTTTAGGTCTCCCTAACCCAGATTTGCCATTTCATTTATATGTTCCTGAGAGTGATGAGCATATGTCAGCAGTGCTAGCTCAAGAACGTGGAGGCAAGCATCGACCAGTGGCTTATTATTCAAGCAGACTCGATTCTGTAGCGGCAGCAATGACAGCCTGTTTGTGTGCTGTTGAAGCTGCGTTGCTAGCTTTAAAGTGAAGTGAAGGAATTTTAGGAGTAATGGATGTGACTATACACATACCCCATGATGTAATGATAATCCTCTCAGGCCCAAAATCATCTGCAGTTCATGTCTCAAGGTGGACTCGCTGGGAGACACACCCCACACTCCCATCAGTTACGCTGAAGAGAGTTAATAGTCTTAATCCAGCATTCCTGATGCCACGTCAGAGGAGGGTGATCCTCATGAATGTGACATTGTAGAAATATCCCTCTCACAGTCTGGGGTTAGAGGGACCCCCATTGCAGGTGCCTTG
This sequence comes from Anguilla anguilla, assembly GCF_013347855.1. Lineage (NCBI taxonomy): Eukaryota > Metazoa > Chordata > Actinopteri > Anguilliformes > Anguillidae > Anguilla > Anguilla anguilla. Next base: position 26,570,001 of record NC_049210.1, on the reverse strand, counting down.
AATCTCTATGTAGATGGATCATCCTATTATGTCAATGGTCACCGTCATACTGGATAGGCAGTTTGCATGGCAGATGGTCGCCTAGTAAAGTGTGGTTCGCTCCCTGGAGCATCAGCACAGGTTGCTGAACTCAGAGCATTAACAGCAGCTTGCAATGCTGCTGTAGGTTATAAACTGAATATATATACAGACTCTAGATATGCTTTTGGAGTGGTTCATGACTATCTTAGTCTATGGGTGTCTAGAGGTTTTCTTACGAGTGAAGGGTCACCTATACGTCACGGGGAGGTCGTTTTGGACCTGCACACTGCTATTCAACAACCAAAGGAAGTTGCAGTTCTTAAAGTGAAAGCTCACAACAAGAATCAGGATGAGCATAGTATTGAAAATGTGCATGCAGACAACCTAGCTAGAGAAGTTGCTCTCAATGGAGAAGTTGATATTTGTAAAATAGCAGTCATAAATGAGCAATTATCCCAGACAACCCAGAGTCTTAAGTCTCTGGAAGATCTTAAAAACATCCATCGCTCTGCTTCAAGGTTGGAGAAATGGAAGTGGATGGAAAATGAGGGAAAAATGGACGATGAGGACATATGGCGCGGCCCAGAGAACCAGTATGCCCTGCCTACTATGCTTATGGGCACTATGATCCAACAGTACTATAGTTTAGCCCATGATGGATCATGCCGAACCTTAGAGAAAATGAATAAGACCTGGTGGCATCCAAAGCTAAGAGGCAACATTAATGACCATGTAAAACAATGTGTTGTTTACCTTGTAATACTGGCCCTACATTGAAGGTCCCTTTGTGACAACAACCAAAAGCTCATGTCCCATTTACTAAGATTCAGTTGGATTTCTGCGGTCCTTTTCCAAGATCACAAGGGAAAAGCTATTTGCTAGTAGTAATTGATCATTTTACTAAATGGGCGGAGGCATTTCCTACAGCGACTAACGATGCAAAGACAGTTGCAAAAATTGTATTAACTGAGATAATACCGAGATTTAGTCTACCATGTTCTATAGACTCAGATCAAGGTACCCATTTCAGTGGCAAAATCTTCAAAACTGTATTGAAAGCATTTGGCATCAGACAACGCTTGCATTGCCCATGGCACCCCAAGAGCAGTGGCCTGGTAGAACGTTGCAATCGCTCGATTAAAAACAAAATTACAAAGGCTATTTTCGTGTCACCGGGGATGTCTTGGGTAGATAACCTTCCGTCTGTATTAATGTCAATGAGAGCGATGTGCAATCGAACTTCTAGCTTATCTCCTTTTGAAATGTTGACAGGTCGGCTAATGAGAACACCTAGAGATCTGTGCTTGACAGGTGGAGAATTGCATGTTATGGGTGATAGATCATTATTGTATTGCAAGACGCTCTCGCAATCTCTCCCCAGATCCAACTGTGATGACGACCTCCAGGCTCCAGCTGCAACGGGCCCTGACGTCAACATTGGAGATCAAGTTTATGTAAAACGAATGGTTAAGAAAGGACCTTTCAAACCAATTTGGTCCGGACCATACTTAGTCTTATTAGTGGTCCCATCAGCAGTAAGACTACAAGGCATAAGATTGTGGATCCACAAGTCAGATCAAGTTAGTTCCACCTGCACACCCTGCGTGCACAGCATCCGATCCTCTGCTTCCAGACGAACTTAAAATTGACACTTTGTCTGGTCAGGGCAGCGGGGAGGAAATTTAGATGTTTTTTTAAATTTTTTATACGAAACCAAATTTAAAAATGATTTTTCAAGGGGCCTTCTCTAAAACAATAAATAACCTTTTTTAAGCATATACATGACTTTTGTTTTGTTTTTGCACGGTTATTTCCTTTTACTACTTTTTCTATTCATGATTGCATGCATAATTGGCTATTTGAGTGAATTCTAATGCCATTGTACCCTTTTGGGAACACAGAGCGATTACAGTATCTGCATCTCAGCGGAGAAGCACGGGCCCCACTATCTCCAACTGAAGTTTTGATACGTACCACAAAAATTGTGTGGAGCGCCTTGACTTTCTTTCTTCGCAAAAGGACGGAAACCCCTAATAATTAAGACCGCAAGTTTGCAAAGTTCGAAAGCCAAGAAAATGAAACTATTAGGAGGACTGGGAACCATCCTCCTGTTGGGAATGATTATTAAACTAACACAAACTAACAGAACATTGGAGCATCAAAATTTGACAATATCAAACCCATTAAAGATATATGATCAAAGTGATGTGTCGGTAACAATACTAACAAAAAATACAGACAAACTATTTGTTACAGAGGAATAGCAGAGGTCAGAGTAATAGTCAAAGTCGAGTAGGTATGTCACTAATAGAAGATGAAATAAAGTGTAGATTAAATAAACCACATTATGTTCCTACAGAAATATTCCCTAGAAAACTCCTCTCAACATACTGTGACCCTACACTGAAGGAGTGGCGTTATGATTATAATGGTAGTGATGCAGCACTCACATATGGTGTGGTAATTAAGGGAGCTAGATATCCTGTGGTAGTCCCTATAGCAAAAAGAGATCCTATTTACCTTTTTGTAGGACCAGATAATTCTACCTGGGATTCGTACACAGTACCGTTGGAAGGCTGTCTCCTTGGGTCATCTATATCTTCTGATAAGGGGCTCCAGATGGGAGGCAAACCCAGTGGGAGTGGGAAACAATATTGTATCATGTCTACTATGGTCAATCACCAAGGAAATGTTATATGATAGGACCTCCTGGGATAATACCTAAGGATATTAATGAACATCGTAATACTTCTGTTAATACTACCAATTCTGATTGGATTGAGTTTTGTCCAGAAGTTAAACCTATTGGAGCTCCTGGTTTAGTCAAACACTCTTGATGGTATACTATGTACCCCCTTAGTGTATTACATGTGTTTGAGGCAAAATTGGATATGGATCTTTCACCTTGGTTAAACATGTGTGAAGTATTTCCTTCACACATGTATGAAAAAGTGCTTGCCCATCTTCCTTCCTGCCCCCAGGGGCGGGACAGAAGATCAGTTGAGGGTTGGTTAGGTGTAGGTCTTGGAACCTATAACACATTTGCCCAAGCTATATCCAATTACAACCACAATTGGGTGGAAAGTGAACTTGTAACTGCCGGTGAGTGGGTGAATCAAGCGGCTGACGGTAATGCTAATGGTGCCTCAAGTTTGGCTAATGCAGCATGATACAGCCTGGGCGTACTTGGTGATAATGTAAAAGTTATCAGCAGAAGTGTTGATATTTTCAGATTTGCATTTAGCAGGATGGTGGCGAGGGCGGACCAAGAGCAGCAGTGTTACCAAGTAGGACAAGCCACTGTGGCAGAGTGGAGCACCATCAGATCTGAAGGATGGGTATATTCCATCGGAAATAACAGACCAGCTTCTAGCTGCAATACCACTTCTGGCTCCAGGGCACATTGTAGGCAATGTTCTGCCGGTATCAGGGGTCTGTGTTGACTCACAGAAAACTCTAAGGGGTGTTGTTACATTTCCTTTGGTCCGAGGCCCTGGATATGCTGTGCGCCGTGTAACTGCTCTCCCATTTCCCTGTGGGGATCATTATCAACACTGGTGTAGATGGCTTATAGAAGTTTATATAGATAAAGAGGATAATTTGTTCAATAGAAAACACTGTCAACAAGTAGGCCTAAATGTATTTTGTAATGGTGCTTATGTCTCTAAAATTAACATTTCGGATTTTTCCACTGGTTTTGAAGTGACCAAAACTCTCCCAAATATTCCCGTTTAGATATCGCACACTCAGTGGTGCGGGACAGGTGAAGTGATTACTAATGATAATCATTGTTCTAAGGGTCCTGTTTGTGTTACCCCAAACCCTCGTTCTTTGACCTATATGGGACAAGTTCTTTTACAGACCCTGCATATTCCTAATATTCACTTAGAGCCACATAATTAGTCAGTGAGCACAGATTATGAAATGAACAAATTATTGGGAAATTTAAGTGATGGCATTAGGGCCCATGTAACGGCAACTGGACTCGAAATAGCTAAAGCTAAGGTGGAAATCCTAAAAGCTGAAAAAGTATTACTAGCTAAATGGTCATATACAGGAAGCCCAGAAACGATTCACTGCTATAAAGTGTTCCAAACAGGTCAAGTTATTGCTGGGACTACAATTCCATTTGGACAAATCCTGGTAATGTTTTCCCAAATTGTTTGGGCACTTTCTATTGTTACTCTGATTATAGCTTTTTATACGCATTACAAACTTAAGCCCTATTCACATGGGACTAGTATTACCTGGGGACCTCATGTGATTTAGAAATGACCCCCCCACATCTGTGTTTTGTGCAGCACATTCACACGGGATAAGCAAAGTCTGTATTTTACTCTAATTTACTGACATTATCCCCCTGGATATGATTGTCAAGGCTCTGCTCTGCGTAACAGTAAAATACGACCTCAAATCACCAAGATGCCGATTCGCACGGGACTAATATTATCACATGACCTCTGTGTTTGGCGAAATATGGTAGATAATTTGCGATGGAATTTTTACTTTACAAATTATGGACATGGCAGATTCGCACGGGATTAAGATCACAGACGACCTCCACAATTATTACAAGTTACTAGATGTCCCCAGGTAATACTAGTCCCGTGCGAACAGGACTTTAGAAGAATGATTGCAAATATAAGATTGATATACGTGAAGCTGTATATGCATAATTTGTAATATTCTGTAAGGATGAATTTAAAGTTTGATGAGTCTGACTCTAATAATCCTATTTGCTGTGTAAGTGTTTGTATGTTTAGAGATCCCTCAATACACCTCCAAGACAGAGATTACTGAAGGAAAACAAACCATTTCCCTGCCGAGGAACTGACGGGGGTATCTTTGTGGATGTTTACATTCATGGAGATACTGATCAAACCTGTGAGGCACTTGGTGAAGATAAACCAACCCTACCCCAACTCCCCTTCACTTATTCCCGTTTTCCTGAAGTAGTTATTGCATTAAAAACTTTCTTTAAAAAATTTAAAAATGAGGGAATGAAGGATCATGTTAAAAAATTTGACTTACATGAAGCATTATATAAGCAATTATATAAAAAATGTAATGACTTGATAAATATAGTTCACTAAGTGCTGGATGTTTAAACTTAATAGCCAATGTATCTAATTGCACACTGTTTCACCTCTCTTAATTATCGATTGGAATGTATGCAAGAGGGTATAGACACCAGCTGCAGTAATCAAGTGCATTAAGTGATTAATGGACCTCTATTTGTGTGTAATTAGCCCCCATTAGCCCCAGTTTTAGAGTGGACTCCCTAACATACACTTGACTATAATTGGAAGTTTTCCATATGACGACTGAAGGAATCTCATAGGCTAGATCAACAGCTCTTTGTCTGTAAAAACTATATAAATCCATGTAGTAGACTTAATATCTTTGAAGACTGTACTTGTACCTCTTCCCGACCAGTCGTATTATTAAATTATATAAAGGACCTCCTGACTTTGTCGTTTGTTATCTTTATCTTCAACACCATCATTTTTGTAAAGAAATTCCTACAGTAGGCACACACCTGGATGATATTACGAATCAATCCAGGATTTAAAAGTGTGCTTCTTTCCACAGTAGGTGTCTGAGACCGGGGATCCCCTACGAAGGAGAGAGAGAGTCTGAGAACGATGCATGCAGCTGAAAAGCGACGCGTATAATTTCATTTATTTTGTCTTTGTTTTAGATTACTGTTTTTGCCCAGATCCCGTGAGGGTGACGGGCAAAGGTTTTTCGTTTGTGTTTGCCGATTGCTCTCTCTCTCGTCGGAATAAAACGCTGTAGAAATCCGGAATTTCCGCATCTCCCTGTGTCCAGCTCTTCTGCCCCTTCCAGGGTAGTCACAGCGTGTGACACCTAGCCTATCAACTGCTGCTGAATTTATTAAATAAAAGTTTGGCTACATGTGTGCGATGGCCTAACAGGCTACATCATTTTCCCAAAAACGGCCCCAAGATCAAGTTTCTGTCAGTTCCTTGTGGATGTTTAGGAACATCAGATGGTTGAGACGCTTCTCAGTCATCGTGGACAACAAGAAGTTCTTGATACAACAGAGATAGCAAAAGCTCCTCTCAGCCGTCAGATTTGACATGAGCATCGTCAGATAGAGCTGGACCAGCCTGTGCACCTCAGAGAGCAAGGTGTGTATTTGAACATGTTGGCCCATAATGTCTGACTGTAGTGACTTTTGTGACCGTGGTGATTTTGTGCTGGGAGCAGCTGGTATGGACAGATACCAATGACGTCAGCAATCCCAAATCTGTGGACAATCTTCCCATATCAATGTCATCACCATACTTTGAGGGGATACTGCAGATGTTGGGGAGGTTATTAAAGGCTGTAATGAGCAACTGTTCAATGTTTATCAGCAGTGACAGTGTGGGCTGCTCAAATCCGTGTGAGAGCTCAGCATTCACCAGGACAACAACGGCAAAGAACTGGAATTGAAAGAAGTCTTCGGCTTTGGTCCATGGATGAAGCTGGCCTCCTTCATCATAGCGCACTGGTGCTCTTTGCTGGTGGAGTAGAACGGGTGGCTCAACAAGACAGGAGCTAGCTTTTGGACCTGCTCATACAATTGGGAGAATACCTCCACCTCCCTCAAGCCGTTTAGATGTGTCTGCAGCATTTGCACAGACGCATGGACTGCTTCTGATGTAATGTCTTTTAATTGTAGGACCCGTGAGGTGTAAGCCAAAAAATATGTCAAAATGAGACATTTTAGCACGCAATCCAGGTGCTCTCCTTGAAGCCTCTGCCTTGCCACCCATGTTAATTACCTCCTCCAGAGTGTCGTACACTGCTTGATAATTGTCCAACAGTGATTTAATTGCTTGTGTTCTCGTCGTCCAGCACATTGGGAAAAGAGGCTTTAAACTTCCAACTGGGGACACAAACAGACAGGCATAAATATTATCAAAAATGGAAAGTCATTTAGGAGGGGAAGGGACCAGCTCATGGATGTCATGTACTAATGTGAGGGCACTACGGGTAATGGCACAGTCAGAGGGAGAGAGAGAGCTGTTTGTGGCCAGCAATGTCCCGTGTCTCATCCTTGATCACTGCATAGACATGTGCACATTTTATGTCAGCAAGCAGGTTTAATGCACATTCTCTGTATTTGCTATCATGGTCTGTGTGCTCCCTAATTGCAAGCCCCTGCCGAACAAGGAACTGAATGCCCCGTAACACCTCTGTGATGCTCTCCCATCTCTGCTCCTAATCAGCAGCTTCTTGTTTTAAGAGCACTGTGTGTACTGGAGTCTGGTGGAGGTAAGCCACATACTTTTGTTGACACTCAAAAAGGTGTCTTGGGTACACCTAAAAAAGGGTGACAACGAGACAAAGTTTTAAAAAATGATATAATGTCATTCTACAGTCAATATCTGGGACTAAATATTGAATAAATATACAACCTTACCATTGGTTTTACACGTACAGATGTCCCTTTTGAGACTGAGTGGTCATATATTGTCTTAGACAATCTGTTTGTGAAATATACGCGCATTTGTGATGCCTGGGTACCTTCCAAAATAGCTGTGCGTAATACCACACCTGTAGTTTACGGCATTGTCGCCCTTTTTAGTAAGGGATCCCAGACTATATTTTCTCATTTTCATAAGAAGTGTGCCAATTTGTTAAATTAATTTGACATGTGCCATAGTTAGTGAGAAAATTGCATTTTAATTTCTTATCCTGAGTGGCGTCAGTGCGTCACGCATGTGCATGTCAAAACTGATTTATGGTAGATGTTAGTTTTGCTTATGGTAGGTGTTAGAGCCATTTTAGTAAATTAGCTAATAAACAGTCTACATGTAAGTAGAGAAGATTGACTGTAAGCCCTTTTATACTGAACTACTGTGCATAACAGAACGTTACATAACCTAGCCCTTCTGAGGCTAGCTGGCGACACACTACAGTCTATTAAAAAACATGTGTACTTCATACAGTGGGCTCCAGAATTATTGGCACCCTTGATAAATATGCACAAAAAATGCTTTAAAAAAATGCTAAACTAAATAATAATACAGTTATTGACATAAGCCTTATTTTCCAACATGGGTAAACTAGTATGCTTGATTAATGATTCATTGAAATCAACCAAAGTCTTAAATTTAAAAAATATATATATATATATATTTCCCCAAAAAACAGGTTCCACAATTACTGGCACCCCTGGTTCAATACATTGTGAAAACACCCCTGGCAAAGAAGAGAGCCATGAGTCTTTTCCTATAATTTGTGATAAAGTTAGAGAACATTGACCATTGCTCCATGTAGAACTTTTCAGAATCATTGATATCTTTGGGTTTGTGCTTATGGACCCCCCCTCTTCAGTTCAGACCACAGGTTTTTGATGGAATTTAAGTCTGGAGACTGAGATGGCCATTGGAAAACATGGATGTTGATTTCACTTAAGCATTTCTGTTTAGATTTTGATGTATGCTTGGAGTCATTGTCCTGCTAGACAATCTACCTATGACTAAGTCCTAGCTTCTTAGCAGAGACAACCAAACTTTCTGCCAGAATTTCCTGGTACTTTGTTGAATTCATTGTGCCATTGATCTAAAATAGTGCCGCGGGACCACTGCCAGCAAAACATCTCCAAAATATCAATGACCCGCCTCCATATTTGACAGGTATGAGATGCTTCTCCGCTATGCATTCATCTTTTGCCACCAAACATGTCAATGGTGTGTATGGCCAAAACATTAAATTTTGGTCTCATCTGACAATAGCACTCTCTTCCAGTCATAATTCCAATGAGGTTTGGCAAGCTCCAGATTCTTGGTTTTGTTTATTGTGCTCAGTAAGGGCTATCTTTGTGCCACCCTTCCAAAGAGTTAGTTGGTATGGAGGTGCATTTTATGTTTTTTTTAGACTTGTTGACTGCAAGAAACAAACCAATCTCTGCAATTCTTAAACAGTGATCCTTGGGTTATTAATGGCCTCCCTCACCATCTTCCTCACCGTCCGTGGGGACACCATGCACTTGCTTCATCTTCCTGGCAAATTTTCAACCATTCCATATGTTTTACACCTTTTTATTATTGCCCTTACAGTGCTAAGTGGTAAGTTGAACCTTTTATGTCTTTTTTTGTACCCATTACCAGACTTGTGACAGTAAATTACCATCAGTCTCTTCTGAATTGACAGTTATTTGGCTTTTCCCATGCTGATGGATGACAAAGAGATTTTGTATGCTTGTTACCTCATTTTTATTCTCTAGTGAAACTGGAAGTGATGGAATGACACAATATAGTTCCTTTAGACTGAGATGAACTAAATTAAGTAAAATTGTATTGGCAATTAGATTTTGTTTGATTTTACTTACAATAAATGACAGTAAATGTATTGAAATAAAAGTATATAGTTTTCCCGTATGTTTGAACATGACATATAGATTATTATCTGTGTCATTTATTATATACAGCCTTTTTTCTTCATTTTTATTAAGGGTGCCAATAATTCTGGAGCCCACTGTATATGGCAATGCTAATGTTATACCCTCGGTTTCTATAGCTAACTTGAACAGACACTCTTCTACCGAACACCTTTAGAAATCTGACATTCCTCACTCATTCAGCTAGTCATGAAGTAGGCTTCTGTTGGGGTAAAATCTCCAAAGCCACTTATAAAATGTATTAAGTTATTGGTATAGGTATAGTATAGCTGCCTACTTTATTAGTATTTATTTCCTGTCTGGGGAAGCTAAAAAGAGAAACCTTTGGCATGTTGATCAATTTTTTGTGATGAGTCTGTTCTTGTCATATTCTTGGTCAATCATAGAAATTATTTATTGTGAGGAGTCATGTTTATGTTGTTTGTCTGTTTCAAACAGAGAGCATTACAGTAATTAGTAACTTATTCCTTAGCAATGAACTAATTGTATACTTTAAAAAGTATGCTTTTGTGTACAGTACTTAGGTAGGCTATCTGAAGAAAAACACGTTCTCAACATACAAAAATGTTAAAGTAATAATCTTGAAGATTTTCATTTAAATAAATGTCTGTTAAGTCACTATCTATTGCCGAATTAGGTAACACAATGGTGATTGAGCCTATTATTATATTAATTTATATTGTTATTATTATATTAATTTATGACTATGAACTGGGGGTCTGTGGGGACATTCCCGGGAAAAATTACAAGCAGCGCACAGTTAGGGAAGCGTTTTCCATCACCCATCAGTGGTTGGTCCGCCAGAGAGGTTAGGCGGAGCTAACGCAACAGGCTCGCTCTTGAACTCACTTGTGTGTGAGCAGCCTACTGTTTTTTTCCGGCGTCTGCTAGCGTTACAATAACAGAGAGGGGGTGGGGGGGGTGGGGGGTGGTTATGGAACCCTAAAAGGTTTTTGTGTAACATGAGAGGTCATTATTTGTTGATGTAGATTTCGTATTACATTTGATGACAATGTAATGTTACTAAATTACATAGCTATTTGCACAGCTAACACAAGCTACCGGACCATGTCAAGAAAGGCAACATTAGTTTAGACAACATGGCGCACAGTAGCCATCTCTCATATCAGGTAACGTTGCATTAGCTAGCTAGCTAATGTAATTAACAATCTAATGTCAGCTAACAATTAGAAAAAACGCTAGCTAATGCTACCGACTGGTACTGAACATGCAAACTGTCTCTCAAATGCAACGCTACCTTGTTGCAACGTTACAATGTAGCTAACTAAAGGCCAGTTCAGATCAATGATTCGCAACGAGACTGGATGCAACTTGTAAAATTCCAAGATGTCTGATTGTAAACGTTCTAAAACTGCACTTGGCGATTTGATAAAGTGGGTGTTTTGAGACCCCAGGCAATGGCTTCAGATGCTCTGCAACTAACCAGGTCACACCGCTGCGATTGTCTCTGCAACATTCTAAAACCGTTTTGTCTCGTTGCGAATCATTGATCTGAACTAGCCTTGACGTTACCGTTATTTACATTGCCATCAAGTTCATCAGTATATTATAATGATCGGAATAAAGCCGTCTTTACGCAGAGCATTAACCCCGGGGTATAGCCTAGGTGGAGCAGAGCCGGGTCTGATTTCTATGTAACAATGTCAAGCCGGAGAAAACTAAATAAAAAGATATGGCAGTATGGATTAGCATTGTTATTATTTTATCACGCTTCCTCATAATTTCCTTCAGCCTTGATGCCCTTTTTTGATTAAATCTCCTTTGTTTTTGCTTTATTCTTCTTGTTCTGATTGCTAATTTAACACCCAGCTCAGCTTTATTCTTGACCAGTTTAGCCAGCAAAACCAGAAACACCAGGGGTAACATTTTGCAAGGCAGTTGTTTCAAAGATATCACACAACAATCATTCATGAGAAAGACAATGTTTATTGTGCACGAGATACATAATTGCACGAGCCACAGCGATTCTTCTCTGCAGTGTAAAGATGTTCATACCGGGCAAAAGGTGGATAAAGAAACGTCCATGGAAACTGATCATCACTAATTCTACCCCAGGTCTGCTACAGCATTTTAACCCGGCTCGGCAGTGTAAAGACAGTTTAAGTTAGCCTAATGTTAGAAAATGAATGAGTATACATAACGTTACTTTTATAACAACCATTTTTTATTCAGTAAATAATACATGTTATAGTTACCGTGGCCCAGGTGGCAACTGACTGACGTCACACAGGCAACACTGTTTGGAAGTTGGGAAGTGAGGTCCAAAAACACACCTGCAATTACCGCTTATCGCCATAGATGCCGCCAGTGACAACAAAACAGAGATCTTCGAGATTGTTACTTTAAGTTACTCAGACATACAAAGCACTACAAGTCATTAAGACTTGCAAAAGCTAGGTCTGCCATTGGAAGTACTGCTATCAAATTTACAGTACTTTTAGTTACAATAAACTATTTTGCCTATCTAAGCGAACACAAATTAAACATGCTGTATTCCAAAAGCAATGCTGCTACCCAATGTTTCCAACATTTTTTTGAAGTAACTTGGCCCTGTGTTGATTCATGCAAAGAAAATGTGGTCATTCAAAACATATGTGTCATATCAAAGTGTGAAATGGCAATCATTTATAGTGGGAATAATTTTGCTGAGTAATTTCAGCTGTTTTGCAATTTTTTAAGGACTACACAATATGTTTAAGCACTTCCTGCATGCAGTGCTCTGGGTGTATAGGAAGCACATCTTAAATAAAATGGATGAATAAAATAGTTTTGTTTAGAAAATTCTGTTCAAAAAGAAGATATTTTATGGTTTAACATTGCAAAAGAAAGTTGTCAGCGTGACACCCATGCGAGGGAGATGCGGCAGTGCCGGGGCAGTGCCAGTGCCGTTGGTTGCCGCATGGAGAGAGAGAGAGAGCACAACCACACAAACATGAAATCAAATAAACTGCCATCTTCACCATTCCCCCTCATGGGTTCTGGGCAAAAACAATAAACTAAAAAAAACAAGCTAAAATAACAAAGACAAAAGAAAGTAAAACGATGCGACTGCTTTCCCGTGCACCGCTCGTAGATGGTGCACTTTTCAGCCGGCACCAGCTCCTCCAACATCCCAGCTGAGGGTTACCGTCTTTCTTTTTAAGCTTGAACAAATCTCCAGAAATAAATCAAGATGAAAATCATAAACGTGCTCTCGGTGTGAGCTCCCGGTCTCGGCCCCAAACTGTGGAGAGAAGCACATCTTTAAGCACCTGGGCTGATTAGCCAATGCAATCCAGGTGCGTGTGCTCTATCCACCAGCCAATTCGCCTCTCCGGTGGACCAAAACCTACAACTGTATGCTATTGTACTTGGTGAAACTTCATTTGAATATCAAGCCCATAGTATATATGTGTAACATATGTGTGGATAGGTTTATAAGATTCAATATTTATTTCATAAGCCTAAATATTTCAAGTTTTTATAAATATGTATTATAAAATACATACTTATAAAAATACCCCCTGGCCTTTTGTATATGCTGCTAGGAAAATGTTGTAAATGGTAACTGGACTGCATTTATATAGCGCTTTTATCCAAAGCGCTTTACAATTGATGCCTCTCATTCGCCAGAGCAGTTAGGGGTTAGGGGTTAGGTGTCTTGCTCAAGGACACTTCGACATGCCCAGGGCGGGGTTTGAACCGGCAACCCTCCGACTGCCAGACAATCGGTCTTACCTCCTGAGCTATGTCGCCCCTGTCATAGGGATAATGAATGTCATAGGGATAATGAAGTATTCTGTGTATGTATGGATGTATACATGTCCGTATTTTACAATCGCAGATGTTGCAAATGTTGAGAAGAGGTTGAACATTTTGTGAAATTAACTTGACAAACATACATATATTTTGTGGTGCGTAAGTGTTCATCAGCTGCTTAAAACATTCATTTAAATGATGTCTTCTTATATGTGGCCTTATTTTTTTAATGTGATACTTAAAAGTTTGAATGACCACAATGCGTTCAGATGTTAAGATGAAATAACACAGGGCCATGTTTTTTTAAAAATGTAGGAAACATTGGGTAGCAGCATTGCTTTAGAATACAGCATGTTTAATTTTGTGTTAGCTAAGATAGACAATATTGTGTATTGTAACTTGGCCTAATTATTATTTCAGTACTTGTAGGCTATCTAGTGTTTAGATTTTGGCATTAGAGAGGGAAACATTGAATAAGAATGTGGCCTGGCCTCCCTGTCACAAACATCAAAGCAAATGTGATTGGGGCAATTAAAAATCCACTGATCTAGGCAGACAATCCATGGGTCTCCCCTCCTCATCTCCTGAGAAGAGACAAACCAGATGACACACATATCGGGGCAGAGCCGGCCCTGACCAATTTGGTGCCCTAGGCAAGATTTTAGCTGGTGCCCCTTGCATCGCAGCCAATTCCAAATATAAACATATACGACTAATCAATAATGAAAATGCAAAGGCTTACAACTATTAATTACAAAAGGGGATGGAAAAAGAAAAGCATTTTAATTGACTCTTACAAGCAGGGCTAACGTTGGCTAACTAGACTTATACAACAGCTTGGCTGAATACTCAATTCTGATTGGTCCAAGGGTGGGCATTCTTTCTCAGTAAAGGGACACCTTGGCCTTTTAACAGTTCTAAAATCAATGCGCTACAAAATCCAGCATTCTAAAGCAGTTAAAACAGCAACATTATTCTTTCGATTCTGAGTTGTTGTTATGTCCCCTCCCCTTTTCAATGTCCAATTTCGCAATAGATGGCAACGTTGAATCACGGTTCCAGTTACTGACTTCATTTAGGGATGCCAACCATCCCGCAAAATACGGAATCGTCCCTTATTTGGACAGTAGAATAGGCGTTCCGTATTTAACTCATGGCTACGGCAGGGTTTTCCTGCATAGAGAATTACGAGGCGGCTGCCTCCGTCAAATTTCGTGCCGCCTCCAGCTCTCGACAAACCAGACACCCTGCTTAATGTGCCCCTACGCCACCTCCGCCTCATTTTGAGCCAGGAAAATGCTGATGCTGCGGGCAACCAAGAAAATAGGGCCTATTTAATAGGCTATGCAGTTAAGTTGTTGTGGGCCCTTTTTTTGTAATATTTCAAAATAATAGTATTAAAATAGTATTAGTAAAAAATAGTAAAAGTTTTAAAAAAGTAGAATTTTTTTCTTCCCTCATTTGATGCGCCCCGATGAATGGACGGCGCCCCTAGCATTCGCCTATACCACCTATGCCACGGACTGGGCCTGTATCGGGGGTCGGAGACCCTGCATGCTTACATGCCTAACATTTCCCATTACTTTAAGTATGAATGCAATCTTTAGGTAGGCCAGTCCTTGTCATAAATTAGTCTGACCCCCCTTCCCTTCTCTCCTACACCTTAACTCAGCATCTCCCAATCACGGCAAACATCCTCAAGCCATGCTGGGTAAGGTATTTAAGATACCCACAGGAAAAAGGTTGTTGTGTTGCGTTTGGTTTCGGAGCCTTGAAGAAGAAGAGTTTTCCTTTTTTTATTTTGGTGGTGGTTCCTTGGTTGTGTGTGCTTGTAGCTGGTTTCCTTTAATCCTGTGACACTTATATTGGAAGTGGGTGATACTTTGGCAAGGTCTGGCTTATCCGTCTCTCTCTCTTTCTCTTTTATGGTATTTCTAGATTCATTTTTTAATGTTTTGTATATCTTCTGTTTTGCAATTTAGAAGTAGTGCGCCTGCATTCAATAAAGAATGTATGATTCCAATTCATTAATCTAATTGATTGCTTCTTATTAAATTCAATTATTCAGTCTTGAAACCTGATATAAACTTAAACTTCCTCCCAGCCTGCCTGGATTTTGTAAAGAGCTAAATGCTAAATGCTAAATGAACTGCATTCATATAGAAAGAGCTATATTGTTAAATGACATGATGGCTTCATAGATATAAGAAATAAGTCCTTTACAATATGTAGGGGATTGTAAAATCATATCTAATCCTTTTCTTGGCGGTAAATTAGGAAAGCATGGGCTGTGATTTGTGATAGTGACGAATCTGGAAGTAACAAAACAGATTGGACCGTTGAAGTTTAAATTTATTGTAAAGAGTGTTGAAGTCAGGAAAAATGTCATCTATGTAAGGATCTTTAAATCGAGCCAGGCCTGCTTTTTGCCAGCGAGTGAAGGAAGCTGATGTCAGTACTTTTAACGGCAGGCCTAGATTTTGCAAGTCTTAATGACTTAGTGATTTGTATGTGTGAGTAACTTGGCATTTTTGTATGTTGAAAACATGTTTTTCTTCTTTCTTTCATAACATGGCATAACATGGCTGGATGGCATATGTGCCATCCCAATTTGTGTAGCCATAGCAATTGTGTATCTTGCTATGGCACTACTGCACAGGCGAGGGACTATGAGGTGCAGATATCCTGATATCCTCAGTTCTATTTGTATGCTAGGACCTTAAAACTGCTAGGTGTGCAGCAGAAAGAATAAACGAGAAATGGCAGGTTAAAGTGAACGCAATTTATAGTCCAGTAAGTTCAATGATGGCAATATACAAAGGTGCAAAATGTGTGTAGTGGAATGGATATATGCAAATGGTGCGCATGAGGTCGTATTGATGAATCCCCTCAAACCATTCCACTTTTTCCTTTATACACAAGGATGAAAGAAAAACCCCAAGTCACCAAACAAAGACACAATCATAACAAAACATGTAAATGAATTATCCTGCTTACACTATCTCTGTAAGTTTTTCACACCAGGTTAACCTTTCAGATGTGGACTTGTTTTTGTTAGGATTATTGTCTTGCTGCATAGCCCAATTACATTTCAGCTTCAGTTGAATTCGTTGATTGAGTAACTAAGGGGTCTGTTACTTCTTCACATGGATATATGGGTGTTTGATAATTTTTTTAATTAAATAAAGGTAAGGACTGGGCGCATTTTGGTGCAATGACATCACGATCACAGGATCACAGACACTGATCACATGGACTGGGTAATTCCTGTTGCTGCCTGTAAAATGTGCCTTTTTGTCTCTCCTTGCCCCTTCTGCTTTTTGCTGCTGAACTGAAGAGAGGTGCACAAGGCACTCTCTAAGGACACAGGCCTAAAGAAAGCTAAGGCCTGCCTGTAAAGAAACACGCTGAGCGATACACTGGCACTCTCGGGTTATGGCCACGACTGCTGTTTATAACTAAAAGGAAATATTTTAGCTGTACTGCAGGTAAGCTAAGGAAACTGATCCATCCAGGGATCAATTCATTTACCAACTTTACGCTTGTTATCGTTCTGCAACATAGCAACGAGTTGAACGCGTGTAGTCCATGTACTTTCCTGCCATGGAAAACAAAAGTAACTTCCACCTCCAGGACAAAGAAAACCAAGACGAGGACCGGCCTTTTTACAATGCAACCGATATACAGCAGGTGCCTAAGTCAAGAGTTTCCTTGGACAAGCCTGCACCATACAGAACCATCTGCAGTCAAGCAGTAAGACTGACAAACATCCAGGTACCAACTAGCTTTAAAAAATTCTGTTTGTTCTTTGCTTATAAAAAAGTGTGTCATTGATTGTTTGTATTGGTGTGTAGATTATATCGCATCTCGTGTTAATTAGCTACAGCCGCCTAGCCCGCATAGCTAACATGTATACTCTTAATAACATTAGCTTACAGTCTGCCGTCCTTTTAACCGAGATTTGAGCATGTGAGCTCTCATGCACTAACATACTCATTCGATATGGCCTCGTACATTTAGAATTCAAAGGTACGCTGAAATTAGCTAGACGTAGCTAACTTCAGTAGCCTTTTATCCACGCTGTTCCCCTGAACTCCAGACCAGCTTTTAGGAGCACAAGCTAAAAACTGATTCATAAGTTCACTCCAACAGAGGAGCTTTTGTTCCCTGCCCCACGTGTGCTGGTGAACACACATATGACTAGACACACAACAGTCTAGTTCTGCTTTTATTTCATTTTCTGTTTAGCCTTTAATGATTTTTGTTTGACTGTTTGTTGTTTGTTTAATAAATTCTATTTTATTAAACCATGGGTATGATTATTATTTGGATAAATGCTTCAGCCTACCACCTCAAAAAACTTACGCAAGTTATATCATTGGTTATTGTTTTAATATTTTATACTGAAACTCATAATCATGATTTAATTAATGTTATGAGACTGATTCATTATGAGACTGATTATACTTTGTGAGGAATATAAAATGTTTAAATTATATGTTTAAATTATTTTGTCCTTACTGATCTACAATTCGTAGAGGTGTTATTCCCCACATAAATAATGATTTAAAAAATGTGTTTACCCAGTTTCCCTTCATCAAAATAAATTAACGACCACCGAATCTTGAAAGAGACATCTCTACGTGTAAAACCGATGGTAAGATTGTATATTTATTCAGTATTTAGTTGCAGATATTGATAGTAGAATGACATTGTATAATTACATTTGATTTTTTCCCCTCACTATTCTGTGAGCAGCATTTTTCTCTGTTGTATTGGCATACCTTCAAGCTACTGTATCTTGTTGCTATGACAGAATACAAATTTTTGGTGGAGCATTTTTATGAATTCCAGATAGATGCTCTTGTCCAAAGTATCATGCTAGTAGCAGATGGCACCGGGCAGGGATGATAGTTAAATGGAAGAAATATGCGACAATAGTGGCACTCAGAAACTCAGTATTTAGCATAGTTATTGTGTATTATCTACTAATACAGTTAGAACACAGATTGTTGTGTATTTACACAAAGTTTGGTTGCAGGAGCACTGAATGTCTTGAGCTGAGCAATATCAGGATGCTGGCGTTCAGGCCACTAAGGGGATTTGTGCGAAGAGGTTCATGAAAAACATTGCTTAATGATGCATAATGCATTAAAATAAATAATATTTTTAATCAGAGTTGACATTGATATGTATAAATCTTTTAAATGGACTCGCCTTTGCTTCTTGTGTTCTGAGCATGATGCTATTTAACCCCTTGGGGCTGTCCTATTGTTTTTGTTTGGTGGCCACCCAGATCATGCGTGAGGCCAGACGTTGCTGTGTCTGTTAGCCAGCTAGTGTAACCTGCCTACAAGCCTGTCCGGAATCATAGGTAGGTATAAATCTGGTGCACAAAAGCAAAGAGCAAGAAATCACTTCTGAGTTCCAGTGCATGCACTGAAATGCTGTTTAAATTTTGCTTCAACGTGAGGAGCCAGATCAGTATCATACCAGCTGGTGCATTTTGCTCAAAAAAATATCTTTATTTACAAGCTAATGGAAACTTTTAATTCATAATTACAATTGTATATCCTTAACCCCTTCGCGCAAAAGCCCAATCTGCATTTGTACCATTTACAATACTAATACTGGATTAGTTTATATTCATAATTTTGGAAGAAATAAAGTGCCATAAATGCAATTGTCTAGGCAAAAAAATCTAAAATGAATTTTCTTTTTTAGTTTGCAATGAAATACTGAGAGATTCTGTATATAAAACAGGTTAAACTATACATGATCTGAAAAAACTTCTTGACCATAAGTGCGTAAAATCTAAGGGTATGGATATGCAGAACTACTAAAGATCTATGAAGCAAAAAGTAAGCAGTGTACCCAGTGTCTCAAAATCTATCCAAAATGTCTAAATTATGCATTGCTGTAAATAACACCATAATCGTGTATTTCACTACAAATCAACCATTTGAATGAAGAAACTCACTGTTGTATCATTTTCAAGTGGGAATTACGAGCTTTCCGTCAGTACAGTGGTCTAAAGTAGCTAGGGGTCCAGAAACATACCTAAAATCTCTCCAAAAATGAATAAAATGCTTTTTGTCTATTATAATGCATTTAAATATGAAGACATTTATATCAGATTTAAAAATAATGCAAAAACATCACACAATGTGGTACAGTACCTAAATGTGTAACCATAAACTCCCGTTTATTTTTCTGTACTCTACAGTATGTAATGTTTTCTTTTATGGGGATGGGACGACATTAAAACAATATTCAGCCATCCACCACGTTTTGGCAATGTTCCAGCTCACATTACATCCGGTGCATTAAACACAAACCCTATTGAACTACCGACTAAGCTATCAATGAATGTTACAGTGTGAAATATCCTCATTATAAAATACCACTAACCAATTTAAAGACACTCAGTTTCAAAAATAACATATAATGAAATATTTTGAGCAGTAACACTTACATATCAACAAAGAAATCTTATCTGTGTTCAGTAAATAGAGACAGAGACAGAGAATCAATGCTGTCGCTCTCCTCTTGACTTGGTCCAGAAAAACATCAGCTAAGTCTATCAGCAAAATATTCCATAGCCATGCTCAGAAGTTCTCAAGAATAATAATATTTTCCAAGAAATTACAAAACTTATCAATAACGTTTCGCCGGGTGCAGTGTTTTTTACTGTTGCCTCAGAGTGAATGCGTAATGCGGCGATAATGATTAAAAACTTTTGGGTACGCTGGGCTATAAAACGCTATTCCAAAAGTAAAATTAGACATATTATACATTGTTAGAAAGCTTATACGGTCACCTACTGGATAAATTAATTGTTAATCAAGTCAGGTTGTACTAAAAAGGGCGACAACACCGTAAACAACGTGTGGTATTACGCACAGCTATTTTGGTAGGTACCCAAGGCATCACAAACGAACATATATTTCACAAATGGATTGTTGAAGACAATAAATGATCACTGAATCCTGAATGGGACATCTTTACATGTAAAACCAAAGGTAAGATTTTATATTTATTCCATATTTAGTCACAGCTATTGATAGTAGAATGCCATAATATAATTATACTATAATTGCCTCTTGTTTATTTCAATGTTCAGTGAGCAATGTTTTTTCATAGCTGCACTGGAATATCTTCAGCTATTGTTGGCTTTATCTTGTTGCTATGACAGAATATGCATTTTTAGTGGTGAAAGAATGTTTTTATGTATTCCCAGATAGACAATATTGTCAAGTGCGTCATGTGTGGGGGGTGTAGTTGCAGGGAGGGGGTTCTTGGTAAAGGACGACCAGTGCGACAACGGTGGTGCTTAGAAACACCACCTTCCGCACAGTTGTCCTGAATAGTCTACTAATTTGGTTGCAGGAGAACAGAATGTCTGAGCTGAGCAATCTGAGGACACTGGCTAACTGACTGCACCAACATGGTAAATGTGCCATTTATTTACATCTTTCGGGGGCATGTATTATTACCAATATACAGTATGCCTAGTTACTGCATCAGCCCACATTTTCTTGAAGAATATTTGTCAAGTGATCAACACTGTTTTGTTACTGTACAGTAGCAAGACAAAGGGAGTTAGTTACCTGCTGGTAGACTAATGCAACTGATATAGGCCTACTTTATTATTATGAGATGGATCAGTCACTTATTAACATATGATCATAATATAGGTGTTCTTACAAAATTTACTCTAGATAAAACTTAATGTGATCACTCTGCAGCCAGCAGGCAGTGTGCCAATGCTCTTTGAAGTTCTGGGTAGGGTTTATGATATGATATGACCATGCACTGCACAAAGCAAGATTGTAAGCTAGCTAATAACACAACTTGAAGCAATGTGCTTACAATTCCCATCTATGTTCTTAGCCAGCTAACTAGTAAATACACAAAGGATCAAGCATACGTTATATAATTGCTTATTTCATAAACAACTCATCATCTGAATTTAATGATAAAATTGAATCCATTAATTACTGAAAGAAATCCATTTCACAGAGGCTGCTGCCTCAGGCAAATCACTTTTGAAACCACAGCATTCTGAGAGAAAAGACTGGAGACAGGGTTCTATGGGATTTCTAATATTAAGAGGTATTTACATGTATATTGTCCCAAAACCTCTGGACCAAAACAATCATTGTTTCAAAAAACTACTACAGTATGATCACAAAAAATTAACTGTTGAGGTTTGCTTTAGTTATCAAATCAGCTTGGCTTTCTACATTGAAGTCAATGGGCAGAAAGCTCTATTTCCAGGTGCTTCACTTGCTATAGTCCACGCAAACCCCACTGCTGATTCTGGAGAGTACAGACAACTTCAGTTCTCTGCAACATGTGGTTTAGTGCTGCTTCTTTACACACGGCAAACTACAGCTAAACTCACAGAGAGAGGAGCTGGAGGAAGACCTTTCATACTGTATGTGGCCTTGACATGTGGTCATGGTCTCTAGATAGAAATGAAATGCGGACACCTAACCGACTGAACCCTCCGATACCCTGGGTTGGTATCGCATTGCCCTATGGAACTTCTGGCCACAGTCGGTACATCCACGGTGTGGATTCGATCCGGGCTTATCCTTGCACCACAGCATAGTGGCTTAACTCAATGAGCTACCCAGCAGCTTAAACAAAGCCCTGTTAAATAAATCTAGTGAGCAGGACAGTGGCATATTGAAATTATGTGCAACATTTCCATGGATGATTTTATGCATTTAACTTTTGCAAAATCAGTGGTTGCTGTTATCACTGACCAAAGCTTTCAGGCTCTATCTTCAGACAAATAAAAAGAGCACAACTAAAACAAAGCTGCACCTTGATTAAACTTACTGGCAAAAGGAGCCCGAGCCCCCACCCTCCAGTCCACAAATAAATCTCTCTGCTGCCAGCTGACCAACATTGGTGGTCTATGTGACTGACAGGTCCTAGCTAGCTAGATCCACACAGATGTTCAGCGGTTATTGTAATGACTTGAACTGCTAATTGATTGCTTTTGTTGAATCTCATGGCGCTCAACAGCTACTAAACAACTTCATTATTGAGTTGTTGAGTACAATACTCATGAATTGGTAGTAGCAGACCTTGGAGTCAGGGCCTTCAACAACACACACAAAAATCCTCCACTCCCACCCTCCCATACATGCAACCAAGCTAAAACAGTTGTAATTCTGCCATATACTTGGCAAAATCAGATTTAATCATAAAAATACATTTCTTAATTTTGGTTGGGCTAGCTGAGAATACCCTGATGGCCCTGGCCAGTGTGTATTGGACCCTATTCTTACATGTATCAAGGATAAAACTAGCTTGAAAATATGTGAATTGTAAAGTGTGATTTCATTAACTCTGTAAAAAAATGCAGGAATTTCTCCATTACAGTAAATTGAAAATTAACAGAGTGCAGTGAACTGGATCCCATGCTGGTTTCTGCAACTTAATCAATTATGTCTGATTATGTCCATTCCATATTATTATTGAGCTCTATTGCTGTAACTGGTCAGTAAATAGCTGATAAGATGACAGCCTGTTCTGCCTTGTAATTGGCTAGAAGCAAGATCGAGTGTATGCATGTTCTTTTAGTTTCCTGAATATCACTTAGCGAAGATGTTCTTTCACATTTTGAAATGTAATTTTTACCAATTTGAAACATATGAAAAAGGGCTGAATGCTTCCAAGTACTTGAATATTACATTACTGAATGTGGGTTAACTTGAAATGAATGATTATATGCTGGATTTCAATTTCAAACAAATTAATGACATTTTAAAAATAATGAAATTCACACGCAACAAATTCAAAATGAATTTCACAATGAAAACTTTCAAAAATATTAATTAACATTTAGAATATTCAAAATAAATGAACAAAATGTCATGTTCTTTAACATCCATTTTGTCAATATCTGACATTGTGTTACAAAGCACAAGATAAAGAGCATTTCATACTCACTTTCCTCTCCACTGGTGTTGATCTGCACCATGATCTTTAATCTCTGGGAGTTGGCTGCCCGCAGCTTTTGCCAGGAGCCATTGACCTTGTCTGCCAGCTTAACTGAGTCTATCGTCTCCACCATGAATAAGTTAGGCACACCTGGGGTTAAAGACAATGGAGTGAGGGTCATACAAGTCACATAATAAATAACATTATTACTTGAACTCACAGAACACATTGTCAGTGGCTGTTGCCATAAATGAGATTCATACAATCCCATTTGATACAATACTTTATTGACCCTCAGGGGAAATTTGTTTTCACAGCTTTGCTTTGCAGGCCTCACATAAATACATAGATACATACAGTATACACACATATAATAAATACATAGATACATACAGTAATAAATACATAGATACATACAGTATATACATATAACACACCTGATATTCAGTGAGGCAGTTTGTTCAGTGCCTTGATAGCAGAGGGGACAAAGCTCTTCTTAAAACGGGCCCATTTCCAGGTCAGAGACCTGTACCTGTACCCTTTCTGTAGTGTGAATGATTCAATATTTCTTGATATAAATGTCTGTGTGTAAATGTGAATGTTACATGGTGCTAGGGCAATGTCCCTATGGGGAAAATTAAGGATTGCATATACAGTAGGTAGAAAATGAATACACCCCCTTCAACAATTTTCAGATTTTGTTGACCTATAGCCTGGAATTAAAATGCAATAAATCTATGTATTTTTTCTACTAATCTACACACAATACTTAGCCATTTCAAAGTGAAACATGAATTATAAAAATATTCTAACATTAAATAAAAATAAACAATTGTAATAACTTGGTTTGATAAGTATACACTCCTTTACTGAAACATCCCTTAAACTATCTCAGGAACAACCAATTGCCTTCAAGATCACACAATAACTCATTGTCCTACACCTGTGTGGAATCACAGCAATTAATTTGATGACGTGAATAAAAACAGCTGTTTACCATGGTCCCTCTGTTTGGAACTGCAGTCTCACGCAAAGGCAGCAGCATGGGCTCCAAAGATCTCCCAAAACAAGTCCGTGACAAAGTTGTGGAAAGGTACACATCAGGTGAGGGATATAAAAAGATTTCCAAGGCTTTGAAGATGCATTTGAGCACTGTTAAGACCATCATTAAGAAATGAAAGTGCATGGCACCACCTACAGTCTACCAAAATCAGGGCGTCCATCTAAACTAGACGACCGGGAGAGAAGACAATTAGTCAGAGAGGCTACCCGGAATCCACTGGCAACCTTGAAAGATCTACAGGGTTTTATGATCAACAGAGGGCAACATGTGGATCATACAACAATATCAAAGATATTGCACACATTTGGCCTGTATGGAAGGGTGGCAAGAAAAAAGCCATTTCTCAAAAAGGTCCATCTGGAGGCCCGTTTTAAGTTTGCAAAAAAACACCTTGAGGATCCTGCAACAAACTGGCAGAAAGTTTTGTGGTCAGATGAAATCAAAATAGAACTTTTTGGCATAAATGCTAAACGTTATGTTTGGCGAAAAGCAAACACTGCCCATCAACGAAACAGCACCATCCCGACTGTGAAGCATGGTGGTGGCAGCATAATGTTGTGGGGATGTTTCTCATCGAAAGGGACTGGGCAACTTGTCAAGACTGAAGGGAGGATGGATGGAGCTAAATACAGGGAGATTTTGGAGAACCTGAAGAGGTCTGCAAAAAGACTGAAAATGGGTCGGAAATTCATGTTCCAGCAGGACAATGACCCAAAGCACAAGGCCAAAGCTACCATGGAGTGGTTTGCAAAGAACAAGGTGGATGTTCTGGAGTGGCCAAGTCAAAGCCCTGACTTAAACCCAATTGAAAATCTGTGGAATGACTTGAAGGTTGCAGTCCATCAGCGAAGACCAACAAACCTCTCCCAGCTCGAACAGTTCTGCAAAAAGGAGTGGGGGAAGATCTCCAAATCAAGGTGTGCCAACCTTATGCAGAGCTACCCAAAAAGACTGGTAGCTATAGTTGCTGCCAAAGGTGCTTCTACTAAGTATTGACTCAAGGGGGTGTATACTTAAAAAATGAGGAAATTTCAGTTTTGTTCATTAAATGCTCTCTTTTTTCAAATTAAAATGATTTCACTGCATTCATATGGTATGTTGTATACTTTGGGTCAGGGCAAAACAAGTCCCATTTTAATCCATGAAATTTACAGACCACGACACAACAAGATGTAAAAACTTTGAAGTGGGGTGTATTCATTTTCTATCCACTGTATGTGTATGTATGTACAGTGTTTATTTTACACTTCTAAGTTGCAAATATACAAGAACTTGTTCATTTTGTAAAATGAACTTGTCAGCCTGGTGTTGGGAATCTTCTCCCGTGTGGAACCAAGTCGGGAAAGGTGCAGTAACACACTGAGGACCACTTTCCAATTGAAAAGGCTTTATTTCGATGCACAAAGGGAGACTCGCCACGGTGCCAGGACAAGCATTCCATACGAATCTCAACGAGACAGCCACAAGTAAGTATTCTGTTGAGAGGTGTGGTGATTGCCAAGTGTGAACGTTCCCAGGATGGAATATACAGTCAGGGCCATAAGTATTTGGACAGTGACACAATTTTCACCATTTTGGCTCTGTATACCACAATGGATTTAAAATGAAACAATCAAGATGGGTTTAACTGTAGACTTTCAGCTTTAATTTAAGGGTTTTGTCAAAAATATTGTATGAACAATGTAGGAATTACCTTCTCTTGATTTTTGACTTTGACACAGATATGCCTACCTCCTGGAGGGTGTTCTTGATCTGGCCAACCGTTGTGAAGGGGTTTTTCTTCACCAGGGAAAGTATTCTTCTGTCATCCACCACAGTTATATTCCTTGGTCTTCCGGGCCTTTTGGTGTTCCTGAGCTCACCAATGCGTTCTTTCTTTTTAAGAATGTACCAAATAGTTGATTTGGCCACACCTAATGTTTTTGCCATCTCTCTGATGGGTATTTTGTTTTTTTTTTCAGCCTAATTATGGCTTGCTTCACTGACAGTGACAGCTCTTTGAACTTCATATTGAGAGTTAACAGCAACAGATTGCAAATGCAAATGCCACACTTGAAATCAATTCCAGACCTTTTATCTACTTACTTGTAAATGAAATAATAAGGGAACAACACACACCTGGCCATGGAACAGCTGAGCAGCCAATTGTCCAATTACTTTTGGTCCCTTAAAGGGGGGGGGAGGGGACCACATATAAAAAATGCTGTAATTCCTACACCGTTCACCCGGTTTGGATGTAAATACCTTCAAATTAAAGCTGAAGGTCTGCACTTTGAGCTCATATTCATTATTTAATTTCAACTCCAATATGCTGTGGTAGACAGCTAAAATAACAATAACTTTTGTCAATGTCCAAATATTTATGGACCTGACTGTACATTGCACCAGACTTCCCGGGGACACCCAAATGATCTGCTGCCGGTGACACCCCTTTGATCTGTGGATATTGGAAATCCTTACAAAACAATGATTGAACTCTATTTGTGGCCATTTGTCTCTAACAATGGGAAGCAGTTACAGAGTGTGAGTGTGGGAATGTGTATTCAGAATGAAGTTGAGACACAGAATTGTACAAACCTATCACCAGTATAAACATATTCTTTCTGGAGGAATATCCTCTCTTTAGGTATTGACCAGCAATTTCATACATTAATTAAAATGTCATGCATGAGGCAATATTTGTTATTTGACAACATTGTCTTCAGATGAATGATTAAAGAACACAGGGCCAAGTTACTTGAAACTATTTATAAAACAATTAGAAACTGTGTTTTTCATCAAATATCATTTCTTTTTGTACTGTGTTTGTATGAGTAAGTGATAATAGTAATTCATATAAATGTGACCTATGAAGCACTTTACTTTATTTTCATAATTTTGTAAGAAATAATCTAAGCTAGTATTGTAAATGGTACAAATGCCTTGCTTCATTTAAGCCATTTTCCAAGTCTCTGTTGTGTTTACATATGGAGTTATAAAGCTTTAAATAGGGTACCCCCTAAATGGGCAAGGATTGGCAAGATTTGGCATGTGCGCTAAGGGGTTAAGTTAGCCTAATGTTAGACAATGAATGAGTATGTACATAACGTTACTTTTATAACAACCATTTTTTATTCAGTAAATAGTAAGTGTTATAGTTGGCGTGGCCCAGGTGCCAGCTGACTGACGTCACACAGGCGACACTGGTTGGATCCGGTTGGATTTCTGGGAAGTGAGGTCCAAAAACACACCTGCAATTACTGCTTCTCGCCATTTGTACCACCAAAGAGAACAAAACTGAGATCTTCAAGATTGTAACTTTAAACGACAGGTCTTAAACGACATTTACCTAAACCTTGATGTGAACCTTGAAGTCTCAGTCCTAGTGCTATTGGACCTTAGTGCAGCATTTGACACCATTGACCATGATATACTTTTGGACAGACTAGAAAACTGGGTTGGCTTATCTGACATAATTTTACAATGGTTCAGATTCTGCCTACAGAATAGGGACAACTTTGTTTCACTCGGTAATTTTACATCTGATCGTACAAACATGACGTGTGGAGTCCCTCAAAGGTCCATACTGGGGCCACGCCGATTTAACTTATACATGCTCCCACTAGGCAAAATTCTTCAGAATAACAACATTTCCTATCATACCTTTGCCGATGACACAAAAATTTATGTCACCCTTTCCCAAGATGACTTTGCACCAGTAGACTCTCTACTGGACTGCATTGTACAAATCAATAACTGGATGCGTCAGAATTTCTTACAATTAAATAAAGACAAAACTGAGACTATTGTTTTTGGGGCTAAGGAAAAGAGGCTAGGGGTTGGTGCTCACCTACAATCTTGTTCCTTAATATGTAAAAACCAGGTCAGAAATCTGTGTCAATCATGACTCAGATTTAAGCTTCAACTCCCACACCAAGTTAATAACTAAGGCAGCCTACTGTCATCTCAAAAATATATCCAGAGTTAAGGGTTACATGTCCAAGCACGATCTTGAGAAACTTATCCATGCTTTTATATCCAGCAGACTAGACTACTGCAACAGCCCTTTTTCGGGGCTTTCCAAACAGGCACTCAGACAGCTTCAACTTATTCAAAATTCTGCTGCTAGAGTCCCGACTAATACCAGGATGGCGGATCACATTTCTCCCATTCTTAAATCACTACACTGGCTGCCTGTATCTTACAGAATAGACTTTAAAATCCTGCTCCTTGTTTGCAAATCACTTAATGGCTTCAGACCAAAATACATCTCCAACACGTTAGCAGCTTATGAACCCACTAGATCGCTAAGGTCATCTGAGGGTGGCTTTTTAACTGTTCTAAGAGTCAGGACTAAATGTGGCGAGGCAGCATTTGCCCACTATGCAACCAAAAATTGGAACAAACTACCAGATGATCTTAGATCGGCCCCATCTATAGCAGTTTTTAAGAGTAGGCTAAAGACCTTCCAATTCTGTTTGCCTTTTTAAAGCGCTGCACTGCACTTTATTTGCACTTTTTATCCTTTCTTTTATTTTTTTTTCCTAATTTATGTATCTTTTAAAATAGATTTTAAACTGTTTTATCTTTTAAATAGATTTTAAACTGTTTTTAGTTCTTAAGTTGCACTTTTCTTAAATTGCACTTTTAATTTTTAAATGAAAATGGAAATCTTGTAAGCTCATTGGGAGGGGGGGATGCATTGTTTTGTTATTTAAATATCTTGGTACGTACTGGTGTTCATGATGACGTCTATCTTAACAGGTGCTCCAGGACCTGTAGAATTTTTCTAAAATTTCAAAAAAAAAAAAAAAAATACCCGCCATATTTCAAAATGCATGGGATTTATTCCTACATCAGTTTCACCCTTCTACCCTCCATTGGAAATATATGTACTGCATGTGGTGAAAATGAATATACCCCATGCATTTTGAAATATGGCGGGTGGTCATTATTTTTTTTAAATATGAAAAATTCTACAGGTCTTGCTTTTTACTACTTTTTAAAATTGATTTTATGTATTTTGAATGTACTGTCAAATCAATCTTTCTTTTTTCACTATTCTGTAAAGCACTTTGAATTCCATTCAATTGTATGAATATGTGCTATACAAATAAACTTGACTTGACAGTGATGACGTCTTTTTGTAGGCTAACTCGGAAGTTTCATCTGCCATGGTTTCCCTCCGCAGATTTCCAATGCTTTCTTTCCTCACAGAGATTTCGTTTTCCGCAGAAAATAAGGTCTGATAAAGAAATTGAATCTAAGTGAGTTTCATGTTTGTTCAATGAGATAAATTACACCCATTAATATCTCAACCTTATGTTAAACACAGTTCTTATTTTCTACAGAAAACTAAATCCCTATGGGGAAAAAAGCATTGGAAATCTGTGGAGGGAACCCATGGCTCAAAAATGCAAATTCACTTTCGAGTTAGGACCAGTATATGAGGGACTGGATAATGATGTCACAATCCATAATGTTTTTAGGAAGCATTCAACCATAGGAGATGAACAATGAAGCGGAATGACTGGGAGTGAATTGGTAGCGTGGTGTGACAAGATGGTTTTAACGATCTCTGTTACATTCCGACCTTTGAAACAAAAATAAAGATTTGTCTTTGAGAAATTGATTGCAGGTTTATTTTTTCAATATTAGCTATGTCCACTGTGTATCTGATGAACTGCCCATATGACGTTGCTAACTAGCTAACATTAGCGGCAACGTTATTCCTGACTTCGGCACAAAGTGCGTGTTGTGTAATGTACTGATTCTAGCTCTATAGTTGCTAGCTGGCCTTTAACCCCTTTGTGCACATGCTAAATCTGGCCAATCCTTGCCCATTTAGGGGGTACCCTATTTAAAGCTTTATAGCTCCAGATGTGAGCATCACAGAGACTTGAAAAATAGCTTGACTAAAAGACATTTGTACCATTTACAGTACTCACTTAGATTAGTTTATAATTATAATTTAGGAAGAAATAAAGTGCCAAAAATGCAATTGTCTAGGCAAAAAATCTAAAATAAATTTGCTCTTTACAGTTTGTAACTAGTTGCAACCATAACTAGTTTGCAATGAAATACTGAAAGATTGCATACATACAGCATATGTAGGAGAGCTACATAAAAGGACGACCAGCTCGACAATGGTGACGTTAACACAGAGCTATAACACAGAGTTTGTGTTTTCAAGTCATAATTTGGTTGCAGGAACACAAAATGTCGGAATTGAGCAATCTAGGCACACTAGCATGCCGACCACTAGGGACACTGTGCAAAGGGGTTAACAGGAACTAGCTAGGCTATTCTTTGAACCACAGGCATTTGGATGATGGTAAATTTGTTTTATTCCAACAAACAACATACATTTTGTGCTGATGCCAGGAAATGTCTGTTCACCATGTGAGCAGTGGCCACCCCCAGCCTGCCTCAGACTGTGAAAAAACTAAATTTTAATTCATAGGGATAAACTTGAAAACAGATATTAAAATCACAATCAGCCAAATATGTATTTGTGAGATATGGTGCCAAACAAAATACCTTTCTTAAAATAAAATAAAAATCCAGGATCATCAAATTGGAGTCCATACACATTACTCACTGTGTAATTGACTAAAGTATTCACACCCCTGAATTTTAAGATAAATTTAAGGTTATTTAAGCTGTGAATGTGTCAGTTGGCAGCATTAAAGCTACTACCTAGTGTCTAATGGCTACTGTCCCGTACCACGGTTACATTTTAAAATGAGCTTTTGTAGATTTTTTTTGTTTTGTTTTGTTTTGCTTCTGTTGGCCAGCCTACATTTTTTTCTCTCTCTCAAGTGATGTGCTGGTCAAGGTAAAATCGAAGGGGTGTGGCCTGCTAAGCGGAAACACCTGTCCAGTGCCCTAGAAAAAGGCATTTGGAGTCAGAAGGCATACATCACCATACAGACTGAGAGGACAGAAAAAATCATTAAAAAGGATAGCTGGATATATCAAAAGCAGCAGTCAAAAAGAAACTACTAGGGGACTCCGAGATACACACCAAACAGGTCGGCCAAGGAACACGACTATAGTTGATGACAGGTGAAGGTTCAATATGCTGAGTAGGGGGTGATGAAATAATTCATGCTAAGATGTTTGGTAGCTCTAGGTCTCACAGTTTAGGAGCTATAAGCCTCAACAGGGATGAAAAAAATAAAAATAAATAATAAAATTAAATATAGCTGCAAGCAGTGATACCCGGGGTCAAAGCACACACAGCCAATATTACATCATTTAAAAAGTGGCCAGTCAGTGCCAAAATAATGCAGTGGCCAAAGGGAGGTGCCCTTTTCCACTGTGCCAAGTTTAAAAGGTTTGACCCATGTGGTTAGACCAAGACATGGGTCAGAGGAATCTGGCTAATAGCATTTCCAAAATGACTGCAATCCTAGATGGCAGTGACAAATAAGGTGCAGATACATGTAGATAAAGAAATTAATCACTAAATCAAGTTTTAAATGTCTAAAAAACAGTGATTTCTCAATTTATGAATCCAAAGAATATTGTGCCCTATAGCACCACCACGTGTCTTATTTGGGCCAATGCTTTAGGGCTGGGTTTCAGCTGCAAGTACCAATATTGCTGCCAAATTTCATTAAACCACATTTTTGTGATAAGTCAGTTTTATTGGCTTACTGAAGATGTTTTTTGTAGTATCAACGTTTTTTATAGAAACTTTAGAGGACTGAACAAATTTCTCATGAACAAATCGTAAGTAAATGTAAGTTCCATGTCGACAAGTAAAGCAATGTAGGAGGAGGTGTTTTTTAAAGGTTTAAAAAAAAAAAAAAAATCTAAATGGCAGAAAAACAATAGCCTGGGCAAAACGGTCCATTGAAGAGTCCATATACAGTAAGTTGCTCAGGCAAGACACATGAAGTAATATGAAATTTATATTGGTATGTTGAACAGGCTGGGAAATAACCATCTTGAAATTTGTGTGAAACTTTGCTGTAACGCTCCCTACTAGTGCTGACCAAACTGGTATACTGGTACAGGAATCCAGGAAGTACATTCATGCCTAATTTTAATTTCAAATTTCATTTGATTGACTGCTTAAATTTAATTGGCTGATGGCGGCCAGAATGTCAACTCCTCAAATTAAGATTGGTCCGAGTATCCCTGCTGGGACCCTTAATAATTAGAACAAAAACAAGACGGTTTATGCACTTTGTGCTTGGACCCCTAATAATCAGAACAAAAACAGTAGGATTCCCCTAATAATAAATATAGCTGCAAGTGCATGAACCCCTAATCATCAGAGCAATACACAGGGCCCAAGCACACACAGCCAATGTTACACCACTTAACAAGTGGCCAATCAATGCCAAAATCATGTAATGACCAAAGGAAGGTACACTGAGGTCTAACCCTTAGGGGCGATTTGACTAAAGCTTTTAAATTCATAAAAGAGATTAACAACAACTGAACAACAAGAGATTCCTCAGATTGAGTTCTGTTATTAGAACGTGGGGGCATAAATGTAAAATAACAAAAGGTAAATTCTGTGCAGATGTTTGGAAGCAAAACCTGGCTAGCATTGTTGGGCTGAATGGCCTGTTCTTGTTATTAAGTTACACCAGCTGCTTGATCTTCTTAGCAGTGTGCATGGGGTCATTACCTTGCTGTAGAATGAATTTGCTCCCAATCGAACAATGTTCAGTAGAGTTTTTTCTTTTGCTCAGTTCAATTTCCTTTTTGGTCATAAACCTTTTCTTTGACAGTCTTTCTCCTTGGTCTTTATTTTTATCATACGCCATTGTAGTCAAAGGCAGAACAGGTCATTTTCGGCAGATTTTTCTCTGCTATTCTTGTTTTACTTTCCAGGCAACTAGCTAGCTACATAGCCTGGGGCAGTCAGAGAGACTGGATTTTTTATCTTAAAGTTTATAATTTATTGATATCTGTTGGGATGTGATTTAACAAAATATGAAATATGAAGAGTGTTCTAAAAAAAAAAAAACTTACATACTGTCCTTGTTGCTTTTTACTTGGTAGCACTGGTGCTCCCAAACTCAAAAAGTTAGGAGCACCAGCAAAAATTTCAGCACACCCACCAAAATTTAAGCAATTTTTGAAGAATGGACAGTAGTAGTGTACATCTGCTGAAAATGACTGTTACAAAGGTTGGGATCCACTTCCAGGTCCACTTGGATTGAAGTCTTACACTTTAGTTAATGAGCAGTATGAGTTTGAATGTCTCTTTCCAGGTTTTTTGGTATTTGTGTTTTGTTGCTGCCAGATTGTTTCTGGCTCTTCTACAGATGGACATAATGGTGTCACAGTCCTGTCACAGAAATGTGGATCCAAGATGCGCCTGAGAGATGACGGACGCGATAGCTCATCTCCCTGCGTTGCTGTAAATGAACGCCTTCTTGCATTTTACATATCACTTTATGCTTAACTGGGTCTTCTTTCGGGTTGAGGTTAATATTGTGGTGGCTTAGTGTTAGGTCCGGTAACTTTTTCTTGATGACCCAACATTCAAACAGCTGGACAGCAGCCGGAAAGGCTGACCTTCTGATCGCGGACTACTTTAAAATCAATGGGGTCCGCTCTGGTCATGGCCATTAAAGCAAAAGTAACGGAGGGGTTGCTCGAACAACAGATACTTATTAAATGCGAAGGCCCCGAAACTACAATTCAGTAAAAACATCTACAGCTGGAAATGAAACGTTTAGAGCTCAGGGAGTTGGCGGCAGAGGTGCGCCTAAGAGAGTTAGAGGTAGAAGCTATGTGGGCTGGTAGCAGAAGGCAATCACCTGAATTTTATGTCAGCAGAAACATTAGCTTGGTTTTTTCGTGTGGCGGAGGTGGAAAAATAGCGCTTGGTAAAAAGAACGCTTGGCTGCTGTTGCTGCAGTGTGTGCTGGTGGGTAAAGCCCAGGATGCTTATTTGTCGCTGTCCTAAGAGCAGAATCTCTATTACAAGGTGGTGAAAACCGCGGTGCTGAAGGCATATGAATTAGTACCAGAGGCTTATCATCAGAAGCTTCGTCAGTATCGGAAAACAGATAGCAAAATTTTTGTCAAGTTCGCCTGTGACAAACATAATATGTTTGACCACTGGTGTGCCGCCCAAGGGGTTCAATCGTTTCAGCAACTCTGTGATTTAATCATGATGGAGGAGTTTTAAAACTGTGTACCTGAGCGTGTTACCACCTATTTGAATGAACAGAAAGTAACTCAGGTTGCACAAGCAGCGGTGTTAGTCTGACGAGTACACCCTGACTCATAAGAAATTCCCCATCGTGCCATAGTGATGTCACTCTCCTAAGGGAATCCCCTAAAGACTCAGTCGGTCCTTCATAGACCAGTACTCCTGTTTCTGGTGGAGAGCAGGAGGAATTTGGAGCAAAAGGGAAAGTGTATTGCTTTTGCAAAAAGCTTGGTCGTGGCATGGCTGATTGTTGGATCCTGATGAAAAAGAAGGAATGAAATTTGTGAAATGTCATCGCGTAAAAAGGATGATGCTCTCCAGGATTACACGCCATGTCATATGGATGGTTTTGTGTCATTGACAAACGAGCCTGGCTCGTGAAAACCGGTTAAAATACTGACACTGGCGCTGCACAGTATTTTATTTTGGAGGATGTTTTACCCTTGTCTGAGAAATCCTCCTTGTACAGGGATTTGAAATAGGCTGTGTTAATGTGCCCCTGCATGCTATTCTGTTCAAGTCTCACCTCGTGACAGGTGGCGTTGTGGTGGGTGTGCAAACTAGTCTTCCTCTGGAAGGTGTGTCCTTTGTTTTGGGGAACGACTTAGCCGGGGGCAGAATTTTGTCTAGCCCTGTGGTGACGCCTGTCCCTCTTGTCAGATGCCCTGACGAACGTATGCAGAAGTACCCTGGCGTATTTCGTGCTTGTGTTGTCATGCGTGCTATATCCAAATGCCCTTTGACTAGCTGCGACACTGCAAACGCAAAAGCTCCCAAGTCAGATTACGCTTATAAATTGAGTGACTCGTTCTTCACAAAGCTTGATGCTGATTTATAGTCGCATTAATGCATGTTCTGTTATGATGACCGTTTGCCCGACCCTTGCTGCGTTCAAGACAACTCGGAACTAGTAAATAAACGAGGTCCGACTTGTGAAAAAAGCAACTGAACGGTCGTCGAACTCGGAATTATAGGTCGGAAATTCGAGCATCATTTCTGAGCTCCGACTTTTCTGAATTCCGGATTGGTGGCGTCACAGTAAGATAAATGGCGGAATTTGTAGTTTGTGGTAAGAAAGGAAAATGGTGTATTTAGGCTTTTCATGCATTTTCATTTGGCTGTGTGATTATGTGATATTACATTACATTACATTACATTACAGGCATTTGGCAGACGCTCTTATCCAGAGCGACGTACAACAAAGTGTATAACCATAACCAGGAACAAGTATGACGAAACCCCTAGAGAGAAGTACCGGTCCAAGTGCAGGGAACAACCGCATAGTTCAACTTGGACCCTGAAGGTTAAACTGATTAAGACTAACAATGAGAACGGCAACAACGCAGTCTATGGAAAAAAATACAAGTAGTAGTTAAGACAGTTAATGCACCCAAGTCACCTACGAAACAGCTGCCTAGTTACAACCCTAAGCTTACAGTCATTTACAGGGGGGTAGGGAGGGATGGGGAGAGGTGCAGCCTGAAGAGGTGAGTCTTCAGTCGTCGTTTGAAATGGGTCAGTGTCTCAGCTGTTCTGACCTCCACAGGGAGGTCATTCCACCATCGTGGGGCCAGAACAGACAGGAGACGTGTTCTGGAAGTGCAGGTGCGAAGAGGAGGAGGTGCTAGGCGTCCTGAGGTAATGCGTTAGTATCGTTTATGTTTCCCATTCATTATAGTAATATGTGAAATTTAAAAGTTACGATATCCATCAGCAACTTTTCTCGCTAGCCAGCATAGCTGGAAAACGTTATTTTGCTCAGAAATAAATGCTGCAAATGACATAACGAAACACCTGACAGTGATACCATATTTACATTTCAGTACTACTGCAGCCTAACTAGTTTCGTGGTTTCACTCTATTTACTCGTTTAATATACTCCTTGACAATAAAATAAAGCAGCGTTTTCTGTGGGAATCCATGTTTTCCCGAGTAAAACAGCGTGAACGCAGTTTTTCATTGTCCGGGCATATTTTTCAGAGGAAGCGAGCTGCCCTGTCGTCCGACAATGTAAACAGGCTTGTCTGTTTAACCCTCTGGGGTCTGAGGGTAAAATGAGGCACACTGGTGATTGTGCCATGCTCTGACATGTGTAAATTTCATCAACTTTATATGCAGTGATTCATATCTCTGTTTTCAGCACAAACTCGGCTACAATAATATGGCAGCAGTAAGTAGGTCATAATCATATGTGGATTGTAAATTGCTCTAAAAACACACAAACTGTAAACAGTAGTTTTGAACATGCACAGGAAAGTTGTAATAAAACACACCAAACAATAGTATCTAAGGTTTTGGATCACTGAAATGTGTTCATTAGGGTCTTGGGTATCAAAAGATGACAAAATATTTTAGCAAATCCAATGAGAAATATAAAATAAATTGCTAAAAGTTAGTGCTGTGACTGCTATTTTTCAACACCAGATGAGAATGGGAGGGCAAATGGCCTTTCTGTAATGAATATGCATTGGGTAGGAGGACCTGCCAGCTAAGTAGGCTATTCACATGGCCGCATGCCTCCTCACCACTAAGACAAAGACTCAGTGAGCCATTTAGAAGACAGAAACAAAGACACCTTTTGATTTTCAGAACATTTATTGAAGCAAACTATACGCATGGAAGATGAGATGAGACTGGTGTACTCTTGCAACGCTTACGTGGCCTCTTAGCTAGTGGTGAACTAGGCCGTGTTTCCTGATCAGCATCTCTATAAATAAGATAAAAACAAAATTGTTAGGAAACATTACATCGAATCAAACTTTATTTATATAGCACATTTCCTTCAACAGGTGAAAATTAAATGTGCTTTACAAAAAAGGGACAAACCACTAACTAATGAAAACAAAATTTATGAAATGTGACATGGTTACATCATATACAAACAAAGAACCAAACAAACACAACCAGACGCAGAGAGGTAGCCTATAATTTTGAGAAGCAATATTGCTTGGTTAGAATCGTTCGTAGTGTGGGAATTTACAAGCGCGCATATTAGTGAATATTCCTACAAACACACAGAGAATGTAATACAGCACACATTTACAAATAGTGCAAGCCATCAACGAAACAACATTAGCTAAACTAAATAAACATTGATATTACAGCTCAACTACGCGCACCTCATCAATAACAATGCATCAATCTGAAGTAGGCTAGGTCTGTTTAGCTAAGTGCTTATTTTATTGCTATTTCCCGAATTTAGTTACAGTATGCTAATATCGATTGTGCGAGGACATCAGTTTTAGAATCCTAGCCACGCCACTACACGCCAGGCATGAGCTATTTATTACGAATATGATCGAAAAACATACAGTCTACCTGCTACTTTTAACACAACCAGACGCAGAGAGCCTAGCCTATAATTTTGAGATGCAATAGTTTGAATCGTTCGTAGTGTGGAAATTTACAAACGCGCATATTGCTGGATATTCCTACAAACACAGAGATACGTTGCAATACAGTACACATATTTACCAATATGATCATAAGAAATATACTTACTCATGAAGTTGATCCTCAGCTGGATCAGTTCGGTGTTCGAAATGGCACCGCTCTTCATCAGCGTCGGCTTCCGGACGGACCATTTTCCAAAATGAAAAAACAAAATGTTCACCTCAAAAGAAGTGAATTAGGCTACACTTTGACATTCTACCCTGCTTTCGCAGACTTGGCATTTCTCTCATGGATCTCGCATCGCCCCTCCCCTAGTCTCCTTCTATGGAGAGTAATTATAATGTCGTTAACATGTGAATGCGATTTGGGCGGACTTCCTGGTGAGCGAAATTCACATAGTAATGAGTAAGGATTAACGAAGCATGCATGGTTTAATTAATCAAATTTAAAACTTTTAAAACAGT
Organism: Anguilla anguilla; assembly: GCF_013347855.1. Lineage (NCBI taxonomy): Eukaryota > Metazoa > Chordata > Actinopteri > Anguilliformes > Anguillidae > Anguilla > Anguilla anguilla. Next base: position 26,531,758 of record NC_049210.1, on the reverse strand, counting down.
TCATATTATTTGTAATTACAAATCCATCTAGCGTGGCCTTGGGGGTCTGGATTGTTGCTGCTGCTGTTGCTTCTGTTGCTGCTGCTACTGCTGCTATCACCGTCCCCCCAACTGCTAACCATCTAGCCTGGCCTTGGGCCCTGTTGGCCTGGATTGCTGCTTCTACTACTACTACCTCCACTATAGCCATCTGATATCTGATAGCCATCTAGCAGTGCCCCTTGCTGTCCCCCCTCTCTAACCTCCTCCTCTGCCTAGCCATCTAGCTAGGCAGCTCTCTCATTTTTTTTCTCCCTTACCTGCTAACCACCCAGCTAGGTAGCTTTGCTGTGGTCTGCTAGCATTTGGGTGAGTGCAAACTGTTTTCTACTAGAGCAGTGGTGTCAAACTCGTTGCCATGGAGGGCCGTGTGTATGCAGGTTTTCATTCCAACCAATTAATGCTGCCTTAATTGAGTCCAATTACTCATTCAGCCATATGCGTTTAACTGCATTGAAGCACAGAATATAAGAAAATTTTTATTTAGACAATGCGGGTCACCATAGACGTCGGGTCACCATTGTGCACAAACCTGCATCCCTAATTCAGCAAATAATTTAACTAATTATATAATCAAGATCTGAGGCTGGAATGAAAACCTGCATACACACAGCCCTCCATGGCAACGAGTTTGACACCACTGTACTAGAGTAAGGACTGCTGGAATTTGGGTGAGTGTAATTGTTTTTATGTTTTCAACTGGACTGACTATGGCTCCCCTCAAACTGCTTAGCTTTTTTTTTAATTAGCGTTTTTCACGTCGTTTTCTTTACCTATTGTGCCTGAAAATGAACTTTATGACCTTGCTTGTTTACCCAGCAGCGAAACAGACAATGTTCGTTCACACGACAGACACACTGTTTCTTTAATGGCAGTAAAGACTTTTGGGTTAACGTGAAACATGAACTCTATCATTCCGCTACTGTTGTCATGTTTTATTATGAGATTGCTTCACAAAATGATTTTGTTGCCATCCAATGTGCATACAACTGCCTCAAAAAACCTACAACATTGTAGTGCTTCCTCTGTTCTCTGCCGTGTTTTGATTGTATTACTGCCTATGATTTCTGGTAATGTTCATGTTCACCCTGGCCCTCCTTTTGATGTTGCTTTCCCCAATGCTGGCTTAGGTTCAAATGATCTATGTTTTGGTGATTTTTGTGCCCGTAAAAACCTGGGGTTTTTGCATGTCATTACAAGAAGTATATTACCCAAGATGGATCAGCTTAAAGTATGGGTGGAGAGCTCAAATCCAGAAGTTCTAGTGATTTCTGTGACCTGATTGCGTAAATCTATTCCCTACTCTGATGTAAACTAATCTTGCTACAATCTGTTTCGACAGGATAGGTCATCTAAGGGTGGGGGGGGGTGGCAATCTTTACCAAAGAACACTTTCAGTGCACTATAGCCTTGGCTAAGTCCATTCCTAAACAGTTTGATTTACTTGTCCTTAACATCAAGCTATCCAACAGCTTTTCTCTGTCAGTGGCTGGCTGTTATTGCCCTCCATCAGCACCAGCATGTACCCTAGCGGCCTTAAGCAGTGCCCTGGCGCCTTTCACCAGCCTGAGCTTGTCCTACTAGGTGACCTCAATTGGGACATGCTTAAGCCTCCTGAGAAAGTTGTGCAACAATTTGACTCCCTAAATCTCCACCAAATCATAGCCCACCCTACCAGGTATGATCCCAATATCCCTGATAAGGCTACATTGATAGATGTGGTTTTTACAAATTCTCCACACATGTACCAATCTGGTGTGTTTTGCAATGACCTCAGCGACCACTGTTTCATTGCCTGTGTTCGCAAAAGCCTCTCTGTCAAACAGCCTGTCATCATCAGTGATAAGTGTATTCTAAAACATTTCAATACTCAAGCATTCTTACATGACCTGGCCAATGTAAGCTGGTATAGAGTCAGCCTGATCCCCACCGTGAATGATGCATGGTTTCTGTTCAGGGACCTTTTTAGTGCTGTGATCAACAAGCATGCCCCCATTAAGAAACTACTGATAAAAAATCACCTCCGTCCCTGGTTTAATCGAGATTTGGCAGTGCTGCTACAACAAAAAAATTCCGCCTGGCGCAAAGCACGTCTATCCTGGTCTGCCAATGACAGACTTTTGTTTCAGATCCGGAATAAGGCCACACAAGCTGTGTGACAGGCCAAAGCTGGCTACTTTAACCCTCTGGGGTCGAGAGCTCCTCCGGCGGAGCTCGACAAGATGAAATTAACTTTCATTTCTATTTGGATGATTAACTTCACAAGCTGTTATCATACAGATGCAACAAAAACATTGACAGAAACCTTAGAATCGCGACTTTCCAATGCGCCCATTAGCAAATAATATGAATTGTTTTAAAAGTTTTAAATTAGATTAATTAGACCATGTATGCTTTGTTAAACTTTACTCATTACTATGTGAATTTCGCTCAGCAGGAAGTCCGCCCAAATCGCATTCACATGTTAACGACATTATAATTACTCTCCATAGAAGGAGACTAAAGGAAGGGCGATGCGAGATCCATGTGAGAAATGCCAAGTCTGCGAAAGCGGGATAAAATGTCAAAGTGTAGCCTAATTCACTTCTTTTGAGGTGAACGTTTCATTTAATTTTGGAAAATGGTCCGTCCGGAAGCCGACACTGATGAAGAGCGGTGTCATTTCGAACAGCGAACTGATCCAGCTGAGGATCAACTTCATGCGTAAGTATATTTCTTATGATCATACTGGTAAATGTGTACTGTATTGCAACGTATCTGTGTGTTTGTAGGAATATCCAGCAATATGCGCGTTTGTAAATTCCCACACTACGAACGATTCGAACTATTGCATCTCAAAATTATAGGCTAGGCTCTCTGCGTCTGGTTGTGTTAGAAGTAGCCTATCAGGTAGATTGTATGTTTTTCGATCATATTTGTATTAAATAGCTCATGCCTGGCGTGTAGTGGCGTGGCTAGGATTCTAAAACTGATGTCCTTGCACAATCGATATTAGCATACTCTAAGTAAGTTCGGGAAATAGCAATAAAATAACCACTTACCTAAACAGACCTAGCCTACTTCAGATTGAGCCATTGTTATTGATGAGTTGCGTGTAGTTGAGTTGGAATATCAATGTTTATTTAGTTTAGCTAATGTTGTTTCGTTGATAGCTTGCATTATTTGTAAATGTGTGCTGTATTACATTCTCTGTGTGTTTGTAGGAATATTCACTAATATGCGCACTTGTAAATTCCCACATTACGAACGATTCTAACCATTGCTTCTCAAAATTATAGGCTACCTCTCTGCGTCTGGTTGTGTTTGTTTGGTTCTTTGTTTGTATATGATGTAACCATGTCACATTTCATAAATTTTGTTTTCATTAGTTAGTGGTTTGTCCCTTTTTTGTAAAGCACATTTAATTTTCACCTGTTGAAGGAAATGTGCTATATAAATAAAGTTTGATTTGATTTCACATTTCCTAACAATTTTGTTTTTATTATATTTACAGAGATGTTGATCAGAAAACACGGCCTAGCTCACCACTAGCTAAGAGGCCACGCAGGCGTTGCAAGAGTACACCAGTCTCATCTCATCTTCCATGCAGTTCACTTCAATAAATGTTCTAAAATTAAAAGATTTCTTTGTTTCTGTCTTCTAAATGGCTCACTGAGTCTTTGTCTTAGTGGTGGGGAGGCATGTGGCCAGGTGTGAATAGCTTACTTAGCTGGCAAGTCCTCCATCCCAATGCATATTCATTACAGAAAGGCCATTTGCCCTCCCATTCTCACCGGGGGTTGAAAAATAGTAGTCACAACACTAACTTCTAGCAATTTATTTTATATTTCTCATTGGATTTGCTAAAATATTTTGTCATCTTTTGATACCCAAGACCCTGATGAACACATTTCAGTGATCCAAAACCTTATTCACTATTGTTTAGTGTGTTTTATTACAACATTCCTGTGCATGTTCAAAACTACTGTTTACAGTTTGTGTGTTTTTAGAGCAATTTACAATCCACATATGATTATGACCTACTTACTGCTGCCATATTATTGTAGCTGAGTTTGTGCTGAAAACAGAGATATGAAACACTTTGGAATTACAGCATATAAAGTTGATGAAATTTACACAAATGTCAGAGCATGGCACAATCACCAGTGTGCCTCATTTTACCCTCAGACCCCAGAGGGTTAAGGAGCAATTTACATTATGCGGCACCGACCCCAATACATTTTGGAAAACGGTGAGAAATCTCGAGAACAAACCCTCTTCTCTGCCCTTGCACTTAAAGTGGATGATCTTGTAGTTACAGATAAGAACTCTATGGCTGATATCTTCAATCGACACTTTATAAAGTCTGGTTTTGTTTTCGAGTCTTTAACCACCACCTTTATATCAAAGAGTCCTTCGCCCTTAAGCCCTACGCCTTGGCCACCTGCAGCCCCTAGTCCTGTTTGCCCTCCCAGCCTCCATGCTCCCCTCCACAGTATTTCTCTCCGGCCTGTCTCGGAAGGGAAGGTTTTGAGGGAATTGATCTCTCTGGACCCCAAAAAAACATCTGGATCCTATGAGCTTGCCACGTTTTTCATCAACATTGCGGCCCCCATAATTGCAGCTCCCATAACCTCTCCCTCCATACGGCCGAAATACCAGCTGGTTTGAAAGAAGCGACTGTGCTTCCTCTGTTTAAGGGTGGTGATCAGGCTGACCCAAACAGTTACAGGCCCATTTCTATCTTGCCTTGTGTTTCCAAGGTATTTGAAAAACTTGTTAACAAACAGCTAACTGACTATCTGGATGTGTATGGTATACTATCTGGGGTGCAGTCTGGTTTTCGTTCTGGGTACGGTTGTGTTACAGCTACTTTAAAGGTTCTCAATGATATTACATCTGCATTAGATGTCAAACAACACTGTGCTGCAATATTTATTGACCTTGCCAAAGCTTTCGATACGGTTAATCATACCATTCTTATAAATAGACTGAGCAGCATTGGGGTCACTAATCACTCACTGGCTTGGTTCGCTCACTATCTCTCTCACCGGGTGCAACGCGTGAGGTATGAAAACCTTCTCTTTCACCCTCTCCCCGTCACCAGGGGTGTCCCTCAAGGCTCCATACTTGCTCCCACACTCTTCTCTATATACATCAATAACATCCCTCAGGCTGCTGGTAACACACTCATTCACCTATACGCTGATGACACAATTCTTTATACTACTGGTCCTTCCCCCGACACTGTACTAACCACACTCCAGGATAGCAGGCTTTTACCCACCTTAAACTGTCTCTTAACACCTCCAAGACTAAGGTTATGTGGTTCTGCCGGAAGGGTGCCACACCCCCTCCAGTCCTCAACTTCATCACCAGTGAGGGAGCTACCCTAGATCAGGTCACAGTCTATAAGTACTTGGGCATCTGGCTAGACAGCACGCTATCCTTCTCCCACCATATCTCTAAGTTGCAGTCTAAGGTCAAGGCCAAACTCAGGTTCCTTTATAGAACTTGTTTCACTTTTGCCAAACTCACCCTCATACAAATGACTATTCTCCCCATGTTCGATTACGGTGACATAATATATAGGTCTGCATGCAAAGGTACACTTTTGACTTTTACACTTTTTGCAAGCTTGATACTCTTTACCATTCTGCTATCCGATTTGCCACAAATGCCCCCTTCAAAACACACCACTGCACTCTTTACTTTCTGGTCAACTGGCCCTCCCTTCACACCCATTGTTACATTCACTGGCTTACTCTCATTTACAAGACCCTTCTTGGTCTATCACCTCCCTACCTATGTCATCTGTTGCACCCTATGTTTGTCACACACAACACCCAGTCCTCACTCCATAATCCAATTAAAAATTCCCAAAACCAACACCTCCCTCGGTCTTGCATCATTTCAATCCGCTGCTGCCTGCGACTGGAATGCTCTGCAAAAAACCCCAAAACTGGATAAATTTATTACCATTTCTACCTTCAAACATGCCATCTCAGACATTTTCACTGATTCCTGCAACTGTTTTTCTGCCATGTAATATCCCCATAACCCTCTTATGGTTTTTTTAATTTTTCTTCTTCTCCCCCATATCTTGTTTGTTGACTGTTGGTTGCTTGCCTGTGTTTTCATGTGCCTGTGTTTAGTTTGTTATTACTGATGTATTTTGTGCTTTTAACATGCTTTTATATTCTAGCCCACCTCCCCTTCCCTTAAGTGGCTTTTGTCGCTTGCCAGGCCGCCATTGTATATAAGAATTTGTTCTTTATGACTTGCCTGGTGAAATAAAGGTGAAATAAATAAAATTTAAAAAAACTTGTCCTGTTTTGATCCCACATAATAGAAGGGGATGTTTTTGTGAGCCTTTATTTTCCCCATGTGAGGTTGGACACAATTACATTGTGTGATTTGCTTTAGAAGTGCGAGGGATCCAGGGAATGATCTTTGAGTAATGGAAAATTTAGCTTTACGTGTTGTACAATGTGTCTGTTGTTGCGATGCATTGAGGTCCATCGTTTCGTGTTAATGCTTAAAAAAACGGGATGTTTTAGTGAACCTTTATAAGTGAAAAGTTGGACACACTACGTTGTGTGAGTACTCATATTACTAAGTAATGTTAAATTTAGCAGGTCAATATGCCCATCTGTTGTTACCTGTTGGGCTTGAGTTTGCCATGTTATGATTTGAGCACATTTTGTTATGCTAAATACAGTACCTTTGAGGGTTTCTGGACAATATTTGTCATTGTTTTGGGTTGTTAATTGATTTCCAATAATAAATAAACATACATTTGCATAAAGCAAGCATATTTGTCCACTCCCATGTTGATAAGAGTATTAAACACTTGAAAAATATTCCTTTAAGGTACATTTTGAACAGATAAAAAATGTGTGATTAATTTACGATAAATCGCGATTAACTATGGACAATCACGCGATTAATTGCGATTAAATATTTTAATCGATTGACAGCCCTAATATACACATATATACATATATATATATACACTCACCGGCCACTTCATCAGCTGACAGGAGTGGCACCCGGTGTGGTCTTCTGCTGCTGTAGCCCATCTGCTTCAAGGTTTGACGTGGTGTGCGTTCAGAGATGCACTTCTGCATACGTCGGTTGTAACGAGTGGTTATTTGAGTTACTGTTGCCTTTCTATCAGCTCAAACCAGTCTAGCCATTCTCCTCTGACCTCTGCCATCAACAAGGCATTTTCGCCCAGAGAACTGCCGCTCACTGGATATTTTCTCTTTTCCGGACCATTCTCTGTAAACCCTAGAGGTGGTTGTGCGTGAAAATCCCAGTAGATCAGCAGTTTCTGAAATACTCAAACCAGCTCGTCTGGCACCAACAATCATGCCACGCTCTTCCCCATTCTGACGCTTGGTTTGAACATCAGCAGATCATCTTGACCATGTTTACATGCACTTCAAAAAGTTAGGAGCACCAGCAAAAATGTAGGAGCACCCACCAAAATGTAAGGAACACCAACAGTATATGTAATAGATTTTTTTTTATTGATGACAATATAACAGTACGGTTTACATGTAACATAAAACAATGAAAGTAGCTTTAAAAGCGCATGGTAGGCCACCACTAGGGCTTTATGCAATATCCTGGTATCTGCAATTACGCCGATGATGTTGGCATGTGACTTGTCATTGGCATAAGTCATGTTGATGTCAATGCCGTTCTTTTTCATAAGAAACAGCATTGGTTTAAATTTAGTGTGTTTCGCGCTGGCTCCGTGCTTAAACTCTCATGCTTAAAGATCATATTGCAGGTTGGAGACCCCAGTGAATCAATGTGTAGGAAAATGATGTCATAAAAATATACTTATACACTACAGAAGATAAACCCAACAATAGCCCTAAGATATTCCAATACAGCAGTGAAAACGCTGCTCACTGAGTAATGAAATAAACAAGACAAAGTTTACAAAATGATACTATGTCATTCTACATCAATATCTGGGACTAAATATTGAACAAATAGATAACCTTACCATTGGTTTTACACGTAGAGATGTCCCTTTTGAGACTGAGTGGTCATATATTGTCTTGGACAATCCATTTGTGAAATATACGCGCATTTGAGATGCCTGGGTACCTTCCAATATAGCTGTGCGTAATACCACACGTGTTGTTTACAGCGTTGTTGCCTTTTTTAGTTTGGCTTGATTGACAATTCATTTATTCAGTAGATGAAATAAGCTTTCTAATGATGTATAACATGCCTAATTTGGCTTTTGGAATAGCGTTTTATAGGTCAGCGTAATCGAAAGTTCTCTCATCATCGCATTCACTTACGCATTCCCTCTGTGGTAGCAGTAAAAGACGCTGTACCTGACGAAACGTTGTCAACGATTTTTCGTTTTAGCTTTCGGTAACGCTAGCTAACGTTACCAATTTAGCTAGTTACTAAGGTAATGTTAATAAATTGATCAACTTTTGTCTTCAGGTAACATTAGTTAACATGTTAGCTCTCTGTTTCTCGTGACAGTGGAGTGCTGCGAAAGGGAGTGATTGAAGGCTAATATTAACCAATCTAAAATCAGCATTAAAGGTAAGAACGTCAAGCTCACGTTTGATTGGTTAGAATGGTCACTGTCAGCTTGTAACATGCATTCCATACCTAGTATGCATGCAAGAGAAAATGAAGCTAATTGTGTATAATTGTATAATTGGAACAATAAACTAAGCTGATTTCTTGTAGTAAGCTAAAATATGCTACATTAGTAAATGGGTATGACTACAAAGGTTTTGGTTGCCTGTGCCTTTAATAATGTTAGGAAGGGCGTGGCTGAGCAGGCTGTGCCCCGCACCAGGCTTCCAAAAAAAAAGGTCTAGCAAGTAGTAAAAAAAAAAAAAAGGAACAATGAAAAATGGCTGTTGTGTTTTTTTGAGGGTGTTTGTACCAGGCCTCAAATGTCAGCTTTCTCAAAGAATCTTGAAAAGGAGATAATTTGGAGCCAATACAGATTTGGGTTTCTTTTATTTATTGGAACTTTGGAATTTTTGGGAATCTTTTTTGTTCATATTTTTTCTTTTTCCCTTGGATTACTCAATTGCTTGCAAGTCTGTGATTGTGGGAAACGTCTAAACAGGCCTACGTCAAGAAAGAGGACTGGTAGGAAATGGACATGGTTTCCTTATTTTTATCTATGGTTTTTGTTTATGTGGACATTTAAAAGAAAAACCTGGCTCTTACAAGATTATTTCCAAAAGACTAGATGCTGTATATATATTCCTCCTGAGGAGGAAATTGCTTTGGTTCCGAAAGGGCACCTCGAGAAAGACAGGGTTCTGTTTCACAAGTGGAGGCCAATTGACGCTCTAGCTCAGGATGACTTGAATGTTGATTATCAGATTGTGGTTCCATCTGTGTGTCGCGGTGAAGTATACAGTTTTGCTCATAGTGACGGCCTTCCTGGTCATCTGGATGTGGATGGAGTTTGTGTCTGGGTGTCAAAACACTTCTTTTGGTATGGTCTTGGGTATAATGGTGAAAGAGTGCTTGAGCATCATGTCGGTCCATTACAACAGACTAAATTTGAAATTTAGTGCCAACTACTCAGATCCAGCCACTCTCACCTCCCTGTGCCCTGGTCCTGATATTGTTTTCTCCAACTTCAACTCACTTGACACAGATCAAATCTCCAAACTCATAAGGGATAAGAGATGGTGTCTGTGCAGCAATCCCATGCCAACAGAGACGGAAAAGTTGTCTTGCAAAGAGCTCCACTTTATAGCAGCAGCCGTTCAAAGTCACTTGACTATATAGATCAATATTTATCGTTTTCGAAGAAACTGAAACATGTACACCATCCCCATTAATTTAAATGATGTGACGTTATTATTGACCTATGTTGTATATATGAGCTTAACCCGGTGATAATATCTCCTTTAACCCTCCTGTTATGTTGCGGGTCAAATTGACCCTTTTTAAAGTTTGAAAATCTAGGAAAAATACTTAAAATTATTTTTTCAGTATGAAACTTCTTCTACTGGCCTTAATTAGTGTAATCAACATTTTAAATGAAAATGGTTCATTTCATGTATTTGCAAACCCCCCCTGTATGGGGATTGACCCGGGAACATTTTTGCTGTACCTAAAAAATGAACAGAACAGGAGGGTTAAATGCATAAGCCCTATGATAATACGTGCTGATACACTAAGATATTTAGCTATTCAATCCATCCTATTCACCGATATCCCGTGTATCACATCACACAAATTCTGTGGCATTGTATTGATATTTTTTACTATTGATAACTGGACAAAACAACCGAGTTAACCTTCAGTGCAACCATTTTACATCATCTACCCAAAGTGCATTGCACGTCGATCTTCATAATCTTCAAAATTTCTATTAAAGGTTGGGTTTTTTTTAATTAAATGAAAATTGTGAGGTTTTTACAAGTTGTGATTCTTGGAAACGCCAATGCATAATAACAAACATTATGAGAATCCTATCTACTGGTGTAAACTGCCATTTTTCATGGATGGACTAAATCAGATAACAAAAAAAAGGCTTGGATAAATTGATTTAGCCTTGCTTTCAATCATATAAATAACAATGCATGGGTTAAAAGTGACTTTGAACAGCAAACAGCCTCCAAAAAAACATATATGTTAGGCCTATATTATTGAAAAACAACATAAAATAAAATAGACATCTGCGATCACGCCCTCTGTCTGCCCACTAAGAAAATTTCCATATTATCTGTAGCTAGTTCAACTATTTCAACTATTTGGCTGATAGGACCAAATAGTTTAGCTAGCTGGCCATAAGGACCAAATAGTTTAGCTAGCTGTGCGGTAAAATTGTTCTTTGGACCTGGCAAGGTCAACTAATAAGCCTAATCAAACATAGCTAGCTTAAAAGTAAGCAAAATAAAATGTACCCAGTTGATACTAGCTGCATTTTTTGGCACCTGGCTACCCAAAGTGGCAACTAGCTGTGTTCTAAGGGCAGCTAGCTGACATTTTGGCTCAGCTATATAGGCCTTATGGTCAGCTAGTTGGCCCAAATTTCAGCCAGCAAGGCAAATGTGGTAGCTAGTGAAGTTATACGGCCAGTTAATATTTTTTCATAGCTAGCTATGAAAAAATATTAAATGACAAAACAGCTTCACAAACTGATATTGATCAATATTCAACCAAATAATTATAATGCAGAGAAAATAATGGGAGCAAAAGAAATAGACTTTTGCTCTGACAACCAGATATAGCAAGTAAAGTAAAGCTGGTTATAATGGTTACAGGGAAGATAAACATGATAGTTTCATTGTGTTAGGTTGATTGGATCAAAATAACTAATGTTTAAGTACATATATAAGCAATTTGGGAGATTGCGCCCTTTGATTGTCACCAACATTGAACTGAGGGCGCACCTTGCATTTGAGATTAGTAATGCACAGTGAACAAACAATTAACTGATGAACGCATTACAACTTAAAATTTTGGTTCTTCTGGAACCGGAAGTGAATGAACAAACATGCTAAACGAGCAAAGTATCTGCATGAAAAGAGCAAAAAATGAAGTTGATTAATATTTTTTGTCATAGTTTTCATCAACAAAATTAACAGACCACCACCAGTATGAGAAGAGTTGAGTTCAGCGAAGGAAATTTTTCATCATTTTTGTTAATATTGGAAGTATTAAAATTTGGGCATTTTGAGGACACTGAGATGTTAGGATGAAACATGCTGTACTAAGAATTCCCCTATAACCTAACAAGGATGTTTCAACAATTTATGTATGCAGAATTTGAATAGTGCAAGCAATAGTGTAGTGTGAATAAAATGCTTACATTTAATTGACCTCTCATCAATCCACTATCTATACTCACTTATTTATCCTGGGCAGGGTCGCGGGGGGTTGGAGGGGGGTGTGGGTGCTGGAGTCAGAACTAGCATTCAAACAGCAACCACCATAATGTTTTTCCGCTTGATTTGGCTCTACTCCACAATTTTAGATTTTTAATCGAACAATGGCTAACAAATGGTTAACGTGCAGATTCTTTTATTAAGAAGCTTTTATTAAAGGGTATTTTTATATATTTCACCATTGTAGTGAGGTTTACTCAGATGAATGGAGTTTCAACAACCAATCAGAATTCGAGACGTCAGTAGAGCCCAACTTATTGAAATAACAGGGACACGACAGCGATTTAAAGAATATACATTTATTGATTATTATAATGTGATGGTAATAGGCTAATTGAAAACAATAACTTGCATAATATAAGATTATACGAGGAAATTATGATTTTGCAATGGCTAAACATAAGAGCTTGGCAGTACTACCATTTAACGAAGGTTAGTTTGTGTTATTGGTTAGTGACACACTACTCTATGTTACTTGGTTAATTCGTTATATCAGTCTCATAAAAATGCAGTTTAACAACGTAAACTATAAAGAGCAAATTCATTTTAGATTTTTTGCCTAGACAATTGCATTTGTGGCACTCTACAACATTATGAATATAAACTAATCTAAACTAAGTTAGTATTGTAAATGGTGCAACTGTGTCCTGCTTCATTTAAGCCATTTGTCAATTCTCTGTGATGCTCACATCTGGAGTTAAAGAGCTTTAAATAAGGTACCCCCTGAATGGGCAAGTATTGGGCAGATTGGGCTTTTGCGCGAAGGGGTTAAGGATATACAATTGTAATTATGAATTAAAAGTTTCCATTATATGGTCCAAAATTCTTGGGAGGGGAAGATGAAAAGGGATGTGAGGAACTCACCCAATAGTTTGTTGACATTATTCTTCTGTAGGTGCCCAATGAAATGCCATTTGATTTCTGGACACAATGACAAAATCTGAAATGAAAAAAATTAAATAAAACAATAGGCAGACAACAAGTAAAAATGTTCAAAATCTAAAATGAAAACAGTAATTTAAAAAACCAACCTGAGGATTTGAAGATTTATCCACAAGTTCACTGACCTGATACAATTTGAAACAGGAAAAAGGTGTTAGAATCCATGGATAGACCATTACCAGCTTGACAAGCTGTCCATTTTACTTTTAAACTGTTTGCACACCCCATGTCCTTTATTTAATAAAGTAGGTGTTCTGACTCTGTGTTCTAACTCTGTCATGCCAAATATACAGTTACCCATTACTGTGCTGGTTTTATTATAAACAGCTGATCAGCATCCTAAACTGTTATCACCAGCATTCTACACAGCTGGAAGCTGATGTGTTGCAATAACACTATAGAACGCTGGGTGAAAAAGACCGATTTCTGAACAATGCCAAAGCAGAGGTGCCCATTCAAGGCAGCATATTCAATATTTTGCAAAAAAAAAAAAGCGATATCAACTTGTGATTGCAAAAGCTGAAATGGATGATAAGGACACTTGTTTTACATCTAAAATTTTAGTAACATCAACATTGAGCTAGCTAAGCATTTTTGTGTAAATGTATGCAATGTTTATTCAACTTCATGTAACGTTATGCTAAATTAGTAGTTCCACAGATGGCTTTCCATAGGTATGGAAAGTCATCTATGCCAAAACAAAAATAACCATGATGAGACTTTTTAAAGAGGTTTTGGCATTGATGGCTTTCTATATGCACTCAAAAGAATTGAGACAACTTTGCTGTGATTTTGCTACGACTATAGATACAGTTTTGAAGCAGTGTAGATGGCTAGCATACTTTTGAGACTATTTTGACCCAAGATCGAATAGTAATACTAAGTTACATAAGTCACAGTGGACCATAATGCTGGCTAGCTCACTACTAAGCAATATAAAACGTATATAAAAATTAGGGCTGTCAAAGTTAACGCGATAACGCGTTAACGCAAATTCATTTTAACGCCACTATTTTTTTTTTACGCATTAACGCACGTTCTGTTATGATGAACGTTTGCCCGACCCTTATGCTGCCTTCAAGAGAACTCGGAACTAGTAAAAAACGAGGTCCGACTTGTGAAAAAAGCAACTGAACGGTCGTCGAACTCAGAATTATAGGTCGGATATTCGAACATCATTTCTGAGCTCCGACTTTTCAGACTTTCGGATTGGTGACGTCACAGTAAGATAAATGGCGGCATTTGTAGTTCGTGGTAAGAAAGGAAAATGGTGTATTTAGGCTTTTTATGCATTTTCATTTGGCTGTGTGACTATGTGATGTGCGTTATTATCGTTTGTTTCCCATTCTTTATAGCAATATGTGAAATTTTTAAGTTACAATATCCATCAGAAACTTTTTTCGTTAGCCAGCATAGCTAGGAAACATTATTTTGCTCAGAAATAAATGCTGCAAATGATATAATGAAACACCTGACAGTGATACCATATTTACATTTCAGTACTACTACAACCCTAACTAGTTTTGCGGTTTCACTCTATTTACTGGTTTAATATACTCCTTAACAATAAAATAAAACAGCGTTTTCTGTGGGAATCCATGTTTTCCCAAGTAAAACAGCGTGAACGCAGTTTTTCATTGTCTGGGCATATTTTTCAGAGGAAGCGAGCTGCCCTGTCGTCCAACAAGATAAACAGGCTTGTCTGTTTAAGCAACGGGCTTGGTGCAAAGAAATAGAAGTATAGCCTACCTGTTGTATCCAAAGAAATGGAAGTATAGCCTAACTGCAATATCTTAGTTCAAGTCCTAGAGTTCTGTATTATACTCCCTTTCCACTGTTTCCTGCTCACTTTAGCCTATTTATTGTTTGTTTTATTTTGTATCATCCTGTTTTGATCCCACATAGTAAAAGGGGATGTTTTGTGAGCCTTTATTTTCCCCATGTGAGGTTGGACACAATTACCTTGTGTGATTTGCTTTAGAAGTGCGAGGGATCCAGGGAATGATCTTTGAGTAATGGAAAAATTTAGCTGACCAATGTACGTGTTGTACAATGTGTCTGTTGTTGCGATGCATTGAGGTCCATTGTGTTGTGCTAATGCTTAAAAAAACGGGATGTTTTAGTGAACCTTTATAAGCGTAAAGTTGGACACGCTACATTGTTGTGAGTACTATTTCCAATAATAAATAAACATACATTTGCATAAAGCAAGCATATGTTGATAAGAATATTAAACACTTGAAAAATATCCCTTTAAGGTACATTTTGAACAGATAAAAAATGTGATTAATTTGCCATTAAATATTTTAATCGATTGACAGCCCTAATAAAAATATAAAAAAGTAAAAGGTCTTGCTCATGTTGTCAAGAGACAGGTTGATCTTGATACCCGCAGCTGTTGTAATTAGATATTGAACATTAAACTGGGGTTAGTGATATCGAGGTTTCAAAATAGCTGTTTTACATCAGACAACTAACAAAAGCAAAATATAGGCTACTTCCCACGATGGGCATACAATAGCATACAGTAGCCTCGTCTAAGACATCAAAAATTTGAAGTTACAACAAATCAAATTAGTTACACAGTTATCTTGCTAGCTGGACATGAGAGTTTGCCCTACTAAAAAGATCCTAGTAAAGGGATAATGTTAGGCACCTCAGCTATAATTTAGTTAACAGCTAGCAAAGAGATTATGCTAGCTAACGTTGACAGAAATGGCTAGCTACGCGATTTGGAAAATTAACTGCAGCACCTGCTTTAATTTCAAGGTGAGGCATGGATCTACAGCAAAGTGAGCATCCAATCATCACATGTATAATATGCCAACTTGTAGCCACTAGCCAATAGTTTAGAGTCATTAGTATTGTATAAGATACGTAAATCTACATCTTCAACGTCAACCAGTTTGGCAAAAAACAAGAAAAGGGCCCATCATGAGTCACTTTAATGTCCCTATCGAGGCTTGAGAGTTGTGTCACATCACTCAGCATCCAAGCCAGGTGTCATATTGAAAGACCAGAATTGCTTGTGTTATAGTAGTGGGAAAATAGCACAGCCTACTGCTCTGATGGGAAAACCTGGTTCAACTCTCTTCGGGCCAGAAAGAGTGATATCTATAAATATTGCGTGTAGACTAAAGTTGAATGTGTGCGCGTCCGCCGAGACATGATTAATTGATTAGTCTACTTCAATACACTGTGGGGCTATATTATCGTTTCCGATCGTTTTGTTATTATACATATTATTGTTATATTGTCAAGAAAGGAAGTGTATGATTTTCAGTTTGTGGCTTTAATTAGTAGCCTAAGAGAAGGCCCAGTCTTCCAGCAGGCTAGCCTATAGGGCTCCATTACCCGATCCGTCTCCATTACAACATAAGGAACTGATAGTAGACAATCGTATGGCAAAATTCATAAGTAGGCTAATGTAAATAAAATAGCACTATTAAAAGAACATTGTAACATTATAGCCTACAGCCATAGCCTATCTGAAATGGACATGGGGAACCAAGCCTACGTTATCAGCATTCTAGTCAAAAGACGGATTAGGCATCCGAGAATATTATGGCCTAACGAGAAATATAGGCTGTAAGGCTATATATATATATATATATATATATATATATATACATATATATGTGTGTGCGTGTGTGTTTGTATATATATATATATATATATATATATATATATATATATAATTACCGACATCCAAGTAGATTGTATACCTGTACAAATCAGAAAACTATCACCTGGTAGCACAATTCCTAAGTCCTGTAACACCCCTCTCCCGTTGCTTTCCCCCCCCCCTTCGCATCTACACTGATCTCATACATGGCCTCTCTGGAATAAAATTGACGGAAATCCATCATAGCGACGGAGAACTTTAATCCCTGCAGACTGCATCTCGAAGCAACGTCAGCACCAGAACCTTCTGGAAACGGATTATCATCGCCGAGCAGCCGCACACAAACCAGATCACCATGTGCAATGTCAAGCGTTGGCTGACACCTTTGGGATGAATTGGAATGCCGACTGCAAGCCAGGCCTTATCACCCAACATCAGTGCCTGACCTCACTAATGCGCTTGTGGCTGAAAAGAAGAGAATCCCTGCAGCCATGTTCCAAAATCTAGTGGAAAGCCTTCCCAGAAGGGTGGAGTGCAAAGGGGGTACCAACTCCATATTTATGCCCATGGTTTTGGAATGAGATCAACAAGCACATATGAGTGAGATGTTCGGGTGTCCACATACTTTTGGCAATGTAGTATATATTGATGTACATATGCCCATGTCCCATAGAAGTAAAGCTAATGAAGCAAAAAGCTTACAACCATAACAGGATTCACTGACTAGCCAACATGGTAACGACTAATGCTACTGCTAGGATGCTAGTTAATTAAACTATTGATAAAATATAAAAACACATTTTATGACATTTCAGCATTTTAGCTAGGTTAACATAACACATATACACATAGATGTACACACTGTACATATTTTAAAGGTATACATGTACCCATGCAGTATATACATACATGGCATATTGTTTAGCAATATTAGATTTATGTACTATGGTGAAAAACAAAAAATGACAAAAACAAACAGGGATGGTAAGAGAAAGGAGAACACAAAACCGAGGAGGAAATACGTGCACAGGGGTGTAGTGTTGAGTGTGTGTGTGTGAGTGGGGACAGGGTTGGCATTTGTAATGGTTAAATTATGTAATATTAATTGTAATGAGTATTTCTATGCTTGGTACACATACCTGACCAAACTGCTTACACGTGATGGTGGAAGTGTAGCCTAAGAGTGCAACTGTAAGACCACACTACATGCCCAAATATTTGTGGACACCTGACATCCAACATCTAGAAAATGAAAAATTAATTAAAAATTATAGCAAATAATATGGAGTTGGTCCTCCCTTTGCAGCAATAACAACCTCCACTCTACTGGGAAGGCTTTATATTGGATGTTGGAACATTTCTGCTTTCCAATATATAGAGGTCCACATACAGTTAAGCCCAAAATTATTCATACCCAAGCCAAATTTTGAGTTATAGTGAACTTTTATTTGACGAACAGGTGTCTTCTGGCTGGAAATGACATAAGAAGGTGACAAGACGTTAAGACATTGTGAAAAATATGACCTATTTTTATGTTTGTCTTTTTATAAAACATTTTGACAGAACATTCCATGTCCAAATTTATTCATACCCTTTCACAGTAATCAATGGCAAAGCCTTTATTTGCTATCACAGCAGTCAAACGGTTCTTATAATTGCCAACAAGCTTTCTGCACGTCTCCACCTGAATTTTGGACCACTCCTCTTTTGCGAAGATCTCCAGGTCCTTGAGGTTGGAAGGCTTCCTTGCCATCACTCTGGTCTTTAGTTCCCTCAACAGATTCTCGATGGGATTCAGGTCTGGACTCTTGCTGGGTCACTCAAAAATGTTGATATTGTTTTCTGTGTAGTCCTCTTTTCTCATGATGCTGTTTACTTTGACAAAGTTGCCTGGCCCATTGGTTGAAAAACACCTCCAAAGCATTACATTCCCCCCACCATGGGGATGGTGTTCTTGGGGTTTAATGCTTCTCTTTTCTTTCGCCAAACGAAAGCCACGTCCCTGTGTCCAAACAACTCCATTTCGTCTCGTTCGACCACAGAATTGATGACCAAAAGCTTTCTTCTTTGTCCAGGTGAGATTTTGCGAAGGCTAGGCAAGCTTTTGTGTGCCTGTCTTGGTGAAGTGGAGTCCTCCTTGGTCGGCGTCCATGGAGGCCAGCCTTGTGCAGTGTCCGCTGGAATGTTTGCCTTGAGATGTTGGTACCAGAATTGCTCAGATTCTTCGGGATGGCCTTGGTGGTGATCCTTGGATTCTTCTTGGCCTCTCGCACTACCATTCTTGCCAGCACAGGGGTCACTTTTGGCTTCCTACCATACCCTTTGAGATTTCTCACAGTGTGGAACTCCTTGTACTTTTTGATGATGCTTTGCACTGTGGCCACTGGCACTGGAAAACACTTGGATATAGCTTTGTAGCCTTTCCCCTTCTTGTGAGCAGCCACAATGCGCAACCGGAAGTCCTCACTAAGCTCTTTGGTTTTAGCCATGACTTGCAATTGACTAGAAACTGACTAGAGAACAACTGCATCAGCTGTTCTCAATTTATAGTTGATTAGAATGCTCTAGAACAGGGGTTATCAAATACATTTGTCCAAGGGCCAGAATTTTTCTAAGTAGACACTGCGAGGGCCGTACTTTAAAATAACAATTTAAATTTATTTAGGCCTAATTAGCCTATTATTGTTTAATTTTTAACTTTCTTACAAAATGTATATTTTTATTAGCCTATATCAGTGTGAACAGACTCCTAAAAAACATGGGGAATCCATAATAATAACTACATTATTAACTACAACTAGAAAATGCTCTCAGTAGAGCGCAGACCTCCGCTAAGGAGGCAGTTCACTATTGAGTGATGGTTAAAATCTGTAATTCAGGTAATATAATTGCAGAATGCAGTCCTGATTAGGGTTGCAAAATTCCAGGAATATTCAAGTTGGAAACTTTCTATGGGAATTAACGTGAATTAATGGGAAATAAAGGGAATTAACGGGAAATAATGGGAATAAAATGGAAATATAGCCCTATTTGCTCAGGCTGCATTTACCATGTCATATGCGGACATAATTGCAAACATTCCCTATGACCCGCCTCCAAAAAAAAAGACTTTTCTCTTAACACCTAAAAAAACCCCTAAAAACAGTCTTCCGAGTGAATTCTATTTACATAGACAGTTGAAGCGCGAGTTTTTAGAAAAAGTCAAGGAATGACAGACATGTGGAATAAACATTAACAAAATACATTCCATTTTACTGCACAAGGGGTCAGTTGACCCCGCAGTTCTAGTGACGAGCAGTATACCGTGAGTAGTGCTAAGTAACGTCGGCAGCACACTACGTGACCAAAGACAGAAAGTTTTGAGGAGAAGCTAACTGCTTGTCCAAAATTACCAATATTTAGACAACGTCTCCATGCCGCTTCACAGCGATAAAAATAGCCTACTTATCACATAGCGTTAATTTAGTCAACAAAAAATATTCGTTACGATCCCTTATTCCATGATGAAAACAAAACATAACAAAACAACAACTCACTTTTGTAAACAAAAACATGACAAAATGTATTATTTTCATTGGTGAATATAAACTAAACGATAAACTGAATTAATACCGCTGTCAGAATAGGCCTTAGGGTTTAAAGTGAACAACTCATTTATAAAGTAAATGTTTTACAATAAAGAATGAATGAAAATAGATTAATTAAAACTCAATTAACATGCTCAATCAAGCTACATCACATGGTAACAGCTAGCTAGCAGAAGGTGTTAACAAGGTATGAACTGTGTACTTTGCATTAGGCTATTATCTGCTGGTTAACTGAAATATCATATAAAATATATTCACTCCAGTAATATAATCAATACATGTAGTCCTTTGGCTCAGACAGTGCGGTAGTGTTGGCAGTAATGTGGGCTGCACACATGATGGGAGAATGAACTGTGCATGCAGAGGGTTGTAATCTTACCAAATTCCTATTTAAAGGGATGCTGGCAAATTATCAGTACATGTGATGGAAGAGTGCCCTGCTGAATGCAGTGCATGGTTACAATTCAATTAAGGTAGGCCTGACTCCTGCATCGGGTTGTGTAGTTGTTTTTGGGGTTGCTTCAATATAGAAAGAAAAAAAATGCTAGATATACTAAATATCGAAACTGATTTTTTTCCTCCTCACATTTTCTGAATTCATTAATATTCTGCGGGCCGGATGGGAAGGATGTGGCCCGCGGGCCGCCAGTTGATAATTACTGCTCTAGAACATGGTAGAAATTACCAGGACCATTTGGAATTGTATAGAAGCTTGCATTTCCTCAAGAATTTGCGACAATTTCAAAGGGTATGAATAATTTTGGACGTGGCAAAAACATAGAAAGGTAACATTTTTCATTAATATCTCTAACACAATGTCATACCGTCTTTTGTCACCTTCTTATGTCATTTCCAGCCAGAAGAAACCTATTCATCAAATAAAAATTCACTATAACTCAAAATTTGGCATGGGTATAATTTTGGGCTTAACTGTAGGACCATGTGTAAACGGTTTTGTCGAGAACGGTGTGGAAGAACTTGACCGGCCTGCACAGAGCCCTGACCTCAACCCCACCCAACACCTTTGGGATCAATTGGAAAGCCAACTTCAAGCCAGGCCTAATCGCACAAGCACGTGCATGGACACGCACTTATGTACGCACGCACACGGTAATTTACATAGATAAGTTTTTTTTTTTCAGGGACAGTTGCCGTCATGACCAATCCTCTCATCTCATCTACTGAGTCATGTGGTTTTCTTGGACAATGGTTTAGCTATGTAGAAACCGGATGTGGGTGGGGGGAGGGGGGAGGTATATATAAAAGGATCAATTGCACAAGTGTCATTGTGGGCAGAACCTCCAAAACATACTAACAGGACTGATTATAAATAAAACAGAGGAAATAGCCTCCTTTCCTTACCACAAGCATAAATGCAGTTAAATATCCAACGGATTCCCTCCCTCGTTCATACGAGTACACATGCGTGGGTTGATCACTTTTCTCAGTCTACTCTCCTCTTCAGCCCACTCCCTGTATATCTTTCTTGTAATATGATTCCCAGAACTACACACAATACTCCAAGTGTGGTCTAACAAATGTATTGCATGACATAAGTATAACTTCCTTCGATTCATACTCAATACCTTTGGCTATATATCCCAGCATCCTGTTGGCCTTTTTAACTGCTACAACACAGCCTAAAACCTGAAAGGCTTTGAACTATTACTCCAAAGTCTTTTTCAAATTGAGCACATTCCAATTTTGTTCCTCCAATAAAGTAGTCCCACCTTATGTTTTTGTTTCCCACGTATGATACTGAATATACTATACTGAATTCAATTTGAGAGGTTTATTCCCACTTCTGGATTTTGCTTAAATCTTCTTGGATTACTTTGTTGATTTAACTGTCAGGTAAAGCCTTCCTCACAAGTTCTCACGTCACTCCCCTGCTGACGTCAATCCACTGGATACCGGCCACCGTTAGGATCATGTTCAAAGTCCTGACCCTGGCCTTCACTGCCGCCAACAGGACAGCCCTCACCTACCTACAGGACTTGATTCAACCCTACACACCATCTCGACCACTGCAGCAGGGCGACTTGCACTCCCTGCTATACGGGTGAATGGTTCTTGCTTGTCCGAACCCCGGAGCTTCCCCACCCAAGCTACCCAGTGGTGGAATGAACCCCCCCCATTCCTTTACAAACCACACAGTCATGTCCCATCATCCACCGTGGTCTGAAGACGCATCTCTTCAGACTGTACCTGGACTAACTCAGTACTCTATAGGGAACTCAAATCTAGGATCATTCTTATCACTTCTAATTTGTTCCTGTAGCACTTTGTTGTTATCGTTATCTTGATGCTGTGGCTTGTCGTTATGCCTCCTAGATAGACTTACCTAGCCTATGCTTGCTGTGTGAATGGGACTCAATTTGTTCATGGCTATGGATAACTGTTTCATAATGAGTATTGTACCTTATCGGACCTGTGTTTTGGAGTTGTTCTAATGACCTTCGGTATGCACTTATTGTACGTTGCTTTGGATAAAAGCGTCTGCCTAAGAAATGTAATGTAAAGTTCTGTTTGTTCTGTATATTAAAGACTTAATAGAAAATTCCACATTATAATTAAGACTCCACAATTGCATACAGAGCATCTTTAACAACGTTATAAACTTCAATGACAAATTAGATTTTTATAACATTAAAAAAAAAATACATTGGATCAAATTAATTTACATTAAAGAGCCAGGGAGTAGTTGGGGACATATACTGTATTTAGAACAAAACCTTTTTTCCCCCCCAGGGTAACATAGCCTAGATTGGACTAGACAGTGCTTTGTACGCAAGAGTAACTTCACATTTTTTACACTGAAAATGTGGAGATGTCATTTCTTTTTGTACTGGGTTTGTTATGAATAACTGATAACAATAATGCATATAAAAATGTATGAATCATAAGATGATAATACCTAGAGAGAGGGAGACACGCATACAGACAAGGTTTTCATATTATTTGTACATGTCCGTTTGTGGCAATTATTAGTTAGCAAGCAAGCTTGCTTCCACATAAAACCAAAATGGCTACTACAAAGTTTTTGCAACATCCTTTTGCCTGTGTTTCAAATGTCCTGCAATTGGTTCATTTCAAGATGAGATGTTCTCACTGCCAGTTGTAGCAAAATGTCCAATGAGGAAATTATTGACAGTGGTGGAATATTTGTGATGATGTAATCAGCTGAAAAAAGGAGTAGAAAAAAATAATGCAAAATAAGCCAAGTTTGGGGATTGGTTGTGTGGACGTGCAAAGTTTTTGGTGAATTCTGTGTTTACATGAGATCAGAAGGTACAGAAGTTAATGATGGCATACCTGCCATCTCAGTCCTCGATTGGCTTATATAAAACGACGACACTCACGGAAGCATGGACATGGGGTGTGCAAGTAAGGCGCAAAAAACAGCAGTGGTTTTGCCCAGGGGTTGATGGTACTACCCCCATATGTTAAATTACATTTTCATTTTTATGCAAATATTATTCAAATTACGTTAATTAAATCTAGACTTGTTTTATAGGATGGAAACTTTTATTAATTTGTTGGACACATCAGTCTAAATAAAACAAAATCTGAACGGTGTTGATAGGTTAAAAAATGTAGAAACAATAGATAATTTTGTGTCGAACCTGAAAAGAAGAAAAGGATTCAACCAGGTTATTTGCCACTTTGTGGTGCTATAGCAATTCATTGAATTTTAAATATTTAAACAGCCATAACTTGTGACCACATTTTCATATGAACATGAGCCCAATGACATTGCATTCCTCTGCTCACAAAGAACAAGGCTTTGTTTTGGACCCTTAGCACTGCACTTGTGATATATTCACTATTTAAATAAAATGAAAAACACTTATACAGCATCTCCTATAGTGATTTATTTGCATGAAAGTTCCATAAATTTTGAGAGCACTGTTCTCATTAAAAGTTTGATAAAGATACTGTCTATATGAAAAATGATGCCTGCATGTTGAATTGCATTTTTCTCGGATGCAGAAATTATGCTATTTACTTTAATTCTAGACTTGGTTTATATACTCGAAAACTGTACGGATTAGTAGCGCACATGGGTCTCAGCAAAACTATATTTGTATGATGTTGATCAGGGGTGGGCAAGGAGGACCATATCTGTTCCTGTATTTGATGCCAATTTACGCTCTTAATTGTTTAATTTTAACAGTGATTTATTTAGTAAATCAAATAGTTGAAGACTGATCCTGTGTCCCAAATGAAAAAAAACGTATTGTTGTCTAATCAACAGTTTAACCTGAATTTAACATATTCAGGTAATTAGCTATGGTGTCCAGTATAATTGGCGACAACAAAAACCTGCATACACAACCTTGCAAGGAACGGGTATGACTAAATTTAGGATTAAAAGTCTGCTCGGACCTTGCGCATCGCTGCATGCAACAATATTTATTCTTTTTTTCTTCCGCTGTTATTTTTGTCGGTTTTGACCAAACTTGGCACATTGATCGAGTGGTACTCCAAATGGTAATTGAGCAATTATGGCCTTGATTGGCCACTTGGTGGCACTACAGCAAATAGTTGAAAACCTTTGACAGGTTATAGCCTAATTGCCGAATCCTTTGACCTAATTTTTTTAGCTAGATTCCTCTCCTCTCATAGAACAAAATAATCACTACCTCAAAAACGTTTGCGAGGTTAGATTTTGCACCATTTAGAATTTTTTGAAAAACTTCATCTCTTCCTAGATGCTTTGACCAATTTGCACAAAACTTGGAATAAACCATCTACTCACATATCTAAAATCCCAGCATAAGAAATGTCACTATGCTAAAAACATGTCCACAGTAAGCCAATGAATTAGCTTACCAAAAAGCTAATAAATCCCAAACAGTTTGACAAGAAGTGATGAAACTTGGGAGTGTCCATTGATAATTCAATCTTGAAAGCAACCCCAAAGAATCAGTCCGATTAACCCTCTGGGGTCGAGAGCTCCGCCGGTGGTTCTTTGTTTGTATATGATGTAACCATGTCACATTTCCTAAGTTTTGTTTTGTTTAGTTAGTGGTTTGCCCCTTTTTTGTAAAGCACATTTAATTTTCACCTGTTGAAGGAAATGTGCTGTATAAATAAAGTTTGATTTGATGTCACATTTCCTAACAATTTTGTTTTTATCATATTTACAGAGATGCTGATCAGGAAACACGGCCTAGTTCACCACTAGCTAAGAGGCCACGTAAGCGTTGCAAGAGTACACCAGTCTCATCTCATCTTCCATGCGTATAGTTTGCTTCAATAAATGTTCTGAAAATCAAAAGGTGTCTTTGTTTCTGTCTTCTAAATGGCTCACTGAGTCTTTGTCTTAGTGGTGGGGAGGCATGCGGCCATGTGTGAATAGCCTACTTAGCTGGCAGGTCCTCCTACCCAATGCATATTCATTACAGAAAGGCCATTTGCCCTCCCATTCTCACCTGGTGTTGAAAAAGAGTTGTCACAACACTAACCTTTAGCAATTTATTTTATATTTCTCATTGGATTTGCTAAAATATTTTGTCATCTTTTAATACCCAAGACCTTGATGAACACATTTCAGTGACCAAAAATCTTAGTTACAATTGTTTAGTGTGTTTTATTACAACATTCCTGTGCATGTTCAAAACTACTGTTTACAGTTTGTGTTTTAGAGAAATTTGCAATCCACATATGATTATGACCTACTTACTGCTGCCATATTATTGTAGCTGAGTTTGTGCTGAAAACAGAGATATGAAACACTTTGGAATTACAGCATATAAAGTTGATGAAATTTACACAAATGTCAGAGCATGGCACAATCACCAGTGTGCCTCATTTTACCCTCAGACCCCAAAGGGTTAAATGACAGGGTGGTGCTACAGTTGAGGCCAAAAATTGACATATACCTAGGCTAAAGATATTCAAACTCAGTTTTTCACATCTCTGAACAAGTCATGTTAGCATACATTTCATTTGGAAATTCAATTAGGGCATCTAGTTTGTTCACATCACAGGTAATTTTTAAAAATTGATTAGAGACAGATTTATTTCAGATTTAATTCACTATATCAGAATTCCAGTGGGTCAGAAGTTTACATGCACCAAGTTGACTATCACTTTAAACAGTCTGGACGATTCCAGAAATTGATGTAAATGACTTTTTAGAAGCTTCTGATTGGTCAGTTGTCACAATTAGGAGTTAATTTGGAGTTTAATTGGCACCTGTGGCTGTATTTCAGGGCCTACCTTTAGAGCCACTGCCTTTTTGCCCTTGATACCATGGGAAAATCCAAGCAACTCAGCCAAGACCTCAGAAAACAAATTGTGGACTTCCACAAGTCCGGTTCCTCCTTAGGACCGGTAATACCGAATTTTGCATGTGACTCAAGTAGATGAATGTATCAATTCATGTAAATGAAAGAAGTACATACTACTTCCCATACCTTTTGCATGCACTGACTAATTGAAGTTAGTGACCCATACATCACCAGGTACTGAGTATCATCCGTGGTGATGCTCTGCCAGGACAGTACTGCAACCATCTTCAGCTCTTGCTTATTCCAGAAGCTAGTTGCCTAAAGTCAGTTGAACATGAAATGCATGTTCAACTGGCTTCAGATAACAGACTCCAAAGGCAATCAAAAGCCTATAATCAAGACTAGATACTGAAAGCTCTTATACCTGCACTAAAGAAACAACTGAACACACCTGCGAATCAGAATCACCTCTGAAGCCATTTGTGGTGCCCTGAAATGGGGGGACGGTGTATAAAAAGTGTTGTAATGTCTACATGGTGAAACCAAAGTGTATAAACTAATACTCCTTGATAAACAGCTGAGAATCTGAACTTTAACCGCATGTGAATTGTTTGAATACAAATCTAAAATTGTGGAGTACAGAGCCAAATCAACAAAAAAGTCTTTGCCCCAAACATTATGGAGCTCACTGTGTGTGTGTATATACACTCACCGGCCACTTCAATAGGTACACCTATTCAACTGCTTGCAAATATCTGCTCGCAAATATCTAATCAGCCAATCACGTGGCAGCAACTCAATTCATTTAGGCATGTAGACATGGTCAAGACGATCTGCTGAAGTTCAAACCAAGCATCAAAATGGGGAAGAAAGGTGATTTAAGTGACTTTGAACGTGGCATGGTTGTTGGTGCCAGACGGGCTGGTTTGAGTATTTCAGAAACTGCTGATCTACTGGGATTTTCACATATAAGCATCTCTAGGGTTTACAGAGAATGGTCCGAAAAAGAGAAAATATCCAGTGAGCGGCAGTTCTCTGGGCGAAAATGCCTTGTTGATGGCAGAGGTCAGAGGAGAATGGCCAGACTGGTTCGAACTGATAGAAAGGCAACAGTAACTCAAATAACCACTTGTTACAACTGAGGTATGCAGAAGAGCACCTCTGAACACAAAACATGTCAAACCCTGAAGCAGATGGGCTACAGCAGCAGAAGACCATGCCGGGTGCCACTCCTGTCACCTAATGAAGTGGCCGGTGTGTATATATATATATATATATATATATATACACACACACACACACACACACTAAGAGACCATATTATTAGGTACACCCATTTCACCATTGTTGTTCGCCATGTGAATCCCTTTATGGCCTCAGTTTACCCTTCTTAAAATTTGCTAAATATTCTAAAAAGCTATTTTTGCTTTGTCATCATGTGTGTAGATTGATGAGAATAAAAATTAATTTAATCCATTTGATAATATGGCTGCAACATAACAAAATTGTGGAAGAAAGTGAAGGAGCCTGAATACTATCCGAAGGCATCGTATGCAGTGTGTTCCGTAAGTATTCGGTAAGTGACAATTTTGTTGTTTTTGCTCTACTCAAGAACATTGGATTTGAAATGAAACAAAGAATACGAGGTTAAAGTACAGACTGTCAGCTTTAATTTGAGCATCCTTATTGGGTGATCCGTGTAGGAATTTCACCTTTTTTTATAAGTAGCCAACTGTGCGTTGTTGCATCATTATTTCATGCACAAGAAAGCTAGCAAAAGGTCTAGAGCTGAGTCTAGGTGTGGCATTTGGTTTATCAAGTGGCTCCTGGTTTCACAGTATTGGCTTACAGTAAATGTTAAAATTGCGAAATAGGGGCATGGTTAAAGGTGTCACTCCTTTGCAATGGACACGTATGTCATGATTGCATAATTTATTTATTCATAATCATTGCATTATTAAAGGCAGTTTATTTATAAGTGTTTTAATTTGAATTATATAAATTGAATATATTATTCAGTTTAATTCATATTACTCAGTATTAAATCAGTCGCATAACCTTCACATAAAAGAAACAGTTTATGTCCAAAACTATATTAAAACAACTATGATTAAGCTGAAGATTATGGAATATTTTGGTGAGCCTTGATAATGAATGTTAAAATTAGGCAGAAAAAGGTCATTAGCCCAACTGCCTCTCTCATGTTGTTTGCGGTCATAATTACAGTGAGAAACATGTAGGTTCCCTTAATATTTCCCGATGATGTGCCAAAATATTAATAAAAGACATTTTAAAACTTAACAAGAACTTCTAAGAAGAGTGCCTCATAGTTATTTCTTGACACCAAATATATCAACTGCCTACTGAGTGTCTACTGTCCTGTTATTTTATATGTAATAATATTATTGCACATCCTGATTGGATTATGCGGAAATATGTCTGATCACCTTAACCCCTTTGCGCACATGCCAAACCTGACCAACCCATGCCCATTTAGGGAGTACCCTATTTAAATCTTTATAACTCCAGATGTGAGCAACACAGAGACTTCAAAAATAGCTTAAATGAAGCAAGACATTTGTACCATTTACAATACTAACTTGTATTGTAAATGGTACAAATGAATATAAACTAAAGTGCCACAAATGCAATTGTCTAGGCAAAAAATCTAAAATCAATTTGCTCTTTTTTAGTTTGCAATGAAATACTGAGAGATTGCAAATATACAACAGGTTAAACTATACATGTCCTGGATCAAAAACTCCTTGACCACAAGTGCATCAAATCGAAGGGTGGATACGCAACGGTGGATTTCCAAATCTATCCAAAATGTCTAAATTATGCATTTTGGTAAATCATAACATAATCATGTATTTCATTACAAATCAACCATTTGAATGAAGAAACTCACTGTTGTATCATTTTCAAGTGGGAATTACAATCTTTCCGTCAGTACAGTGGTCTAAAATAGCTAGGGGTCCAGAAACATATCCAAAATCTCTCCAAAAATGAATAAAATCCTTTTGTCCATTATAAAGCATATAAATGAGCCCCTTATGAAGGTTTAAGATGAAACATTGACGTCAGATTTAAAATAATGCAAAAATATTGTCACACAATGCAGTACAGTATCTAAATGTGTAATAATTAACCCTATACCCTGTACTCTCGTATGTTTTCTTGTATGTGGATGGGACTATGGAGTTACTTTTGTGTCTTTATTATGCAATCAAACAAAATCGATGTGAGAGCAAAACCATCAACACTGCAATCAAAAAATGTTTTATTGCAATTAAAATAAATTTGTGATTAAAAATGTATTAATGTGAATCAAAAAGTTTTCTTTGCAAATTCAAAAGTTTTGAACGCTGTTTTTTGCGAATCCAAAAGTTTTCATGGGCGGGACCTATGTTGAAAGATGTAAGACACGTCTCTCTATTGGCCAGTTTCAATCGGAGTGACAGCTTGGCAACATCCACAGTTAGGAAACGAGAGAGGGAGTTTTGAAGTCCATGGAGAAGACAGAGCGGGAGCAGAGAAGACAGAACATCAATGCGCAGGTATGTTGACACATAACTTCCGTCTTAGTAATAGCAAGAATGTTATGTTTGAACTGGTGCATGTAGATTGCTTTTGTTTAACGATCTGTGATGTTGTCATGGGTTAAAAAATACATATTATTTTGTCAGCATGTAGCTGCTAGCTTAGCTCAATTAGCTAGTCACTCACTCGTCATAGGTATGTTACGTTGTCATAAATTTTTCCCGACCGTGAAAACTGCCTGACTTGTTTACATTTTGGACAGATGTGGCTAGTGGGTAAATCTATCGCTGTTTCTGTCGCAGCACTTTCGACACAAGCAATATCGGAAGCGCTACCCTAAAATTTCTTCTTACCGTGAAGAGTGCCTGACCCGGCCACAACCGTAGTAATGTGTTAACACGGTGGCACAATTATATCAAGAAAGACTCGTTAGACAAAAGCAATCTACATGCACCAGTTCAAACATAACATTCTTGCTATTACTAAGACGGAACATGCACATTGATTTTCTGTCCTCTCCATGGACTTCAAAACTACCTCTCATTTACTAACATCAGACCACAGTGCAATTTACTACGTTGACGACACTTAAATTCAATATATATAGCATTTCTGGGGAGTGGCGGAGAGACAGCTTTAATCAGTTTTTGTGTGTTTAATTTTGGAGGGAAAGGGTACTGTTCCCATAACATAGTGAACAGTTAAGAAAAATATTAATGAATACATACTGTAAATTTATTAATTTACAGTATGTATGCACTAATATTTTTCTCGTGCTTCTATGGTCATAATTACTCACATCCTAATGTTATCTTATGTTAAGACATTCACATAAACATGCACACAGCTCGAGGTATGATAAGAATATGATGTACACACTATAGATCAGAAATAAACACTATAATGTGTACATCGTATTCTTATCATACCTCGAGCTGTTATTTTAGCACATTCATACCTACCCTTACTGTTTATTCTATTTATATATTATAAATATGTACATTACACAGCACAGCACTTACTGCTTCTTTTGCACTTCTGGTTAGATGCTAAACTGCATTTCGTTGTCTCGGTACTTGTACCTTGTGCAATGACAATAAAGTTGAATCTAATCTAAATATCAATCATGCCAGCAACTGCTCAATTTAATCCAAGAAAGAAGTTTCGTCAATAGTACAGAATATACAAGGCAACCAATTGCATTCAACAAAACATTTTATTATATAATATGTCCAGGGAGAGGGTAAAGGTCCAGTCTGTTCCCCCACCCATGGTCTTCCACTCCTGTTGTTGGTAGTGCTAGATCCGGGCCTTACTGTCACGACTGCCGCTCACAAACCTCAGACTGGACACACACACACACGTCATTATAGTGGTTGAAATATAAAATATCCAAATTATTCAGCTCCTGCACGTAATCATTTTATCCTAGAAAACAAAACAAGGAGATAGCGAGTTATGGAGTTGATCATGCATGCTCTCTACAACAGCACACATCTTGTATCTCTTCTCCATCTCTAACATTTCCATTCCACAGCATGCAAGCGTCCTGCTGCTCCAAGAGCTTTCATAGGCGCCTCAGGATTTGGATTTGGATTTTTACCACCCCAGTTTTCTATTTTACTTTATTCTATTTTATTTTATCTAATTGCTAGATTCATTTTCTATTCTATTGTTAGATTCACATTTATTATATTGTATTTATCTAATTGTTAGCTTCGTTCTGGAGCTAGGCACCTAAGAATTTCACTATACATTGTACTGTGTATGATTGTGTATGTGACAATAAAACTTTATTTGATTTGAATATTTTAGGGGGTTTAGAGTTCACCCACCACAGTTTCAGAAATTTCTGTGGGAAACTTGGTTTTTTAGTATAAATATCACATATCCTACAGGGATTATATAAGCAGAAATTGTTTCAGTGTCTAACTGTATCTTCAAATATCTTCAACTATTTAAGTGGTATTGGCATTAAGTTTTGGATGCTATATAAAACAATTACATACCTTGTTGCTTTTTGGATCCTTTATAGATAGCTGGCTTGCTAGGTCATCAAAGTTAGTCTCCCATGCTTTCACATGTCAGCTCTTCAACAGAAAAATATGTGAAGTAATTAGCTACCTGCAGTTATACTTTCTTTTTACTGTGATAATCCACATTTATTCTGCTGATCTTATCACCTGTCATTGATACATCCCTAAGAAACAATGTGTATATAACTGAATTAACAAAGGAACAACCTTGCTAGATACAAACTAGCCATGTTATCTAGTTCAGCTAGCTACCATTCATTGTAATCAGATGTACTATTACGGTCGAAACTAAGTGTTGATAATTTTAACAATAAATCTAATAACCAAAGATAAACTTTGTATGCCAACGAACACCAATAACTGCAATTAATTTGAGGTAAATGTAGACCAACTGGTTATGGTAGCGAAGTGTTGCTCACGTTAGCTAACTGCATTTAGAATCTAACAAGCTATTATCTTGCGATAAACATTAACTAAAACTGACTACATAAAATACCACTATTGACTAAATTGATGAGAGATCCGCTAATGCGTTAAAATGTCAAAAAATGCAGTCATTTCATCAACTTACCAGCGAGCGTGCCTCGGAAACACTGAAAATGAATGGGGTTCAACGCTGGAACTATACAGTGTTTGACTCTATTGAGACTGGCCAATAGAGACGTGTCTTACATCTTTCAGTGTAGGTCCCGCCCACGAAAACTTTTGGATTCGCAAAAAACTGTGTTCAAAACTTTTGGATTTGCAAACAAAACTTTTGGATTTAAAAACAAAAGTGTTTGATTCGCATTAATACATTTTTAATCACAAATTTATTTTACTTGCAATAAAACATTTTTTGATTGTAGTGTCGATAGTTTTGCTCTTAAATCTATTTTTTGATTGCAGTGTGGAAAGTTTTGCCCTCAAATCTATTCTGTTTGATTTCATAATAAAGACACAAAAGTAACTCCATGTGGGACGACACAAAAACAATTTTCAACCGTCCACCACGTTTTGGCAATCTTCCAACTCTCACGTCATCACTGTTGAATGCATCACAAAAACTACCAACGAACACTTACATTACAGTGTAAAATATCCTCATTATAAAATACCACTAACCTATTTAAAGACACTCAATTTCAAAAATAACGTATATAACCGAAACATTTTGAGCAGTAGGCTAATACTTACATAGCAATGATAAATCTTATAAAGCGCTTTGGATAAAAGCGCTATATAAATGCAGTCCATTTACCATTTACCATTTATCTGTGTTCAGTAGCTAGAGACAGAGACAGTAAATCAATGACACAGTCCTATCCGCTTCTGTCTTACTACAGAAAATTATGTCAGCTAGGTCTATCAGCAAATATATGGCTTAGCTATGCCCAGAATTCCTCAATAATAATAGTATTTTCCAAGAAATTACAAAAAATTGGTGACATTTCTTTTACTGCTACCACAGAGTGAATGCATAAGTGAATGCGATGATGAGAACATTTTCGGTTATGCTGACTTATAAAACGCTATTCCAAAAGCAAAATTAGACATGTTATGCATTGTTAAAAAGCTTATACTCTCACCTACTGAATAAATGCAAGGCTCCAGACCCGCACCTACTCTGCCTCTGATTGGCTCTAACCGTGATATTCTTCTTTGCTGAATGCGGGTGGGGAAAAAAATAAGGAATGTGTGTATTAGTGATGCGCGGATCGCAGTTATATCCGCGGGCACCGCAGTTAATCCGCTGATCAGGCGGGCCGAGTCATAAAAATTAACATTCTGATTAAAAGCGGATGGTGTGTGGGTGGGTGAAATAATACATCATTAATGAGGAAAATATTAATTACATTCTCAAAAACGTGAACATATTTTAAGCTCCATTTCTCGTCAGGCACGAATTAGCAGACCAGACTCTCATTGCGCCAATTGCGGCATCCATCTGTCTTAAGCAGCAATGGAGGCAAAAAAGATCCGAGAGAAAATTAAAAAAAGGAGAATTTAAAAAAAAAACAAAAAAAAAAAAAAGGAAGGGCAGAAAAGTTCCATGTGGGAGCGATTTAGTACCCAGCACAGTCAAGTGCTGGGTATGTCATATGCAACAGTTGCAAAATAATGGGAAATAATGGTAAAGTGTGATCAGGTATTAGGGCCACATTGAGGGGG
The DNA here is from genome assembly GCF_013347855.1 of Anguilla anguilla. NCBI lineage: Eukaryota > Metazoa > Chordata > Actinopteri > Anguilliformes > Anguillidae > Anguilla > Anguilla anguilla. Next base: position 26,497,708 of record NC_049210.1, on the reverse strand, counting down.
AAAAAAATCTGAGATTTCGAGAATAAGGTCGTAATATTACGAGAATAACGTTGTCATTTTACGAGAATAAAGTCATAATATTACGAGAATAAAGTCGTAATTTTAGGCTACGTGGGGAAACATCAGAAGAGCAGCCTGCCGCCTGCGTTAAAATGAGGACCGTGGAGCATCTTGTGAAGTTATACTTTAGTATAGGTTTCACAAATAACGAGATACTTAATCTTTTAGCACATCAGCACCATATTATCATAAGTAACAGGACTTTGAAAAGATTGTGCAAGAAACTTTTCTATTCCGAAAAAAGAACCACACGGACTTGGAGGAAATTGCAGGCTCAGGCTACCATTACTGTCCTCTCGCCCGTTTTGTTGGTTGCTGGTAATATATTTTTCTAAAAATTATGTTTTTTTTCCTCAAAATGTTTACGATTTTTCACGTATTATGATTTTTTTTCTCGTACAATTACTACTTTATATTATTCTCATTAAATTACGACTTTATTCTCGTAATATTACGACCTTATTCTCGAAATCTCTGATTTTTTCCCCCTCAATGTGGCCCTAATACTCGGCTTAGGGGTCTCTAAATTGGAGAAAATAATTAGTTCGGGTGGGTAGCGGATGGATGATGCAATTCGGATGGATGATGCGATTCGGAGGACGTCAGAGCCGATCTGCGCATCACTAGTGTGCACGTGTGAAACCGCGCCCTGTATTCCTCCAGGAGCAGCGCACACTTTCGTTTGAGTTATTTGAGTTTGATTTATTTATTTGAGTTTGTCAAGCACTTTAAACATGAGCACTTAAGTTTATTTTTTAAAATGATTTATTGTTTGGTGCTGATTTAAATAAAGAAAAAACATTTATCTGCACCTTTATTCCTGTTTACAATCACCTACATAATGTGTTAAGAAATTACAAAAAAGGTAACGATTAAAATGTACTATTGTGGTGCCAAAAGGAGCAGTGAAAAATTTTGGGTGCACCTAAATTATGTGCAGGTGCACCTAAATGAAAACGTTAGGCGCACCAGTGCAACCAATGTAAAAGTTAGTCTGGAGCCCTGAAATGAATTGGCAATCAAGCCCGACTGTGCTAAAAAGGGCGACAACGCTGTAAACAACACGTGGTATTACGGACAGCTATTGTTGAAGGTACCCAGGCGTCACAAATGCGCGTATTTCACAAACGGATTGACCAAGACAATATATGACCACTCAGTCTCAAAAGGGACATCTCTACGCGTAAAACCAATGGTAAGGTTGTATATTTATTCAATATTTAGTCCCAGATATTGACTGTAGAATGACATGGTATTATTTTTGCAAATTTTATCTCGTTTATTTAGTTATTCAGTGAGCAGCGTTTTCACTGCTGTATTGACATATCTTAGGGCTATTGTCGGGTTTATCTTATTGCTATGAAGGAATACGATTTTTAGTGGTGAAAGAATAGTTTTATGAATGCCCAGATAGACGATATTGTCCATTATGTCGTGGGTGGGGGGTGTAGTTGCAGATGAGACTGCAGGGAGAGGGTGAGTGTTAAATGAGCAACCAGAGCGATCTGGTGGCGCTGCGAAACTCCGTATTCGGCATAGTTGTCATGTATCATCTACTAATGAAACCAGTGATGCCAACTTAGCAGTTTTGTTGCTAGATTTAGCAACTTTTCGGACTACCCTGGCAACTTTTTTTTCAAAAAAGCACCTAGCAACAAATTTAGGTTCACCAAATTTTGACTCAAATGCTAAAATGCACGCATTTTCCCTCTAAATAACACAAAACAATTTTCTCTGTCACACACTCAGTCACAACACACAGTCTTTCTGCCTGGCTGCAAAAGTGCATTGTGAGTGACGTCAGCAGTAGTGACGGCTCAGCACAGTAGCCAGGCACAGGCAGCAGTAGCAATCATTGTTGGCTGACTGCAGCAGCAGTAGCATGCGTTCCTCCGTCTGTTTTGTGTTGAACTACATTATCTCTTTGACTCTGTTTCTAAGATAACAACTAACAAGAAAGCTATTAAGAACTCCCAGATAACCGGAAAAATAATCCAGAAAAAATAAATGAGTTGTATAATGTTTAATCTACATTTTCCTCATACAGTTTGATGTTGTCCTTATTAGGGGTCCAAGCAGCGAAGCTGGTGGAACCCTATTGTATCGGTTAGGATTATTATTATTTTTCTCCATTAAAAGTGTCTGAGGCTCGGCAACCATAAGGTTTCTATGGCCCCTCACTACTCAGGCACTACAAATCACCTATGTCGGCCAGATGGTGGCGCTATAACAAAGGGTCACGCGTAAAAGGCTATAACTCCCACACCATAAGTCAGATCAACACAGAACTTCATCGAACAATGCATCTGAAGGTGCTCTACAACTTTGCCATTGGCACCACCTATGTCCGCCATATTGTTTGCCCGCCATTTGGACTTTTTTATTAGTTGGGGTGCGGAACAGCTGTAGCTCCAAATCTAAAGTGTTATGACATCTAGTAAACTCCTTTACGGCAAGCGGCTAGAAGACATCCATGGCGACGCAACTAAGTAATCTGACACCGTCGGGTCTAGTTTTTGACAGTGAGGGGAGGTTCTGAACTTCATAATGGACAATATGGGCATTCATAAAAATATTTGTTCACCACTCAAAAATCCTATTCCGTCATAGCAACAAGATAAACCCGACAATAGCCCTAAGATATGCCAATACGGCAGTGAAAAGGCTGCTCACTGAGTAACGAAATAAACGAGACAACGTTTTTAAAAAATGATACCATGACGTTCTACAGTCAATATCTGGGACTAAATATTGAATAAATATACAACCTTTACCGTTGGTTTTACGCGTAGAGATGTCCCTTTGAGACTGCGTGGTCATATATTGTCTTGGACAATCCGTTTGTGAAATATACGCACATCTGTGATGCCTGGGTACCTTCAAAAATAGCTGTGCGTAATACCACACCTGTTGTTTACGGCGTTGTCACCCATTTTAGTACAGCCTGGCTTGATTGACAATTCATTTATTCAGTAGCTGATAGTATAAGCTTTCGAACTATGTATAACATCTCTGATTTTGCTTTTGGAATCGCGTTTTATCGGTCAGTGTAACAGAAAATTTTCTTATCATCACATTCACTGTGGGGTAGCAGTAAAGACGCCGCACCTAACGAAACGTTGTCAAGGACATTGCGTAATTTCTTGGAAAGTACTATTATTATTGAGGACTTCGGGGCATAGCTAAGGCATATCTTTGCTGATAGACCTACCAGACATCGTTTTCTGGAGCAAAACAGAAGCGGATAGGACCGTTTAATTGATTTACTGTCTCTGTCTCTATGTACTAAACACAGATACAATGTCATCATTGCTTTGTAAGTATTACTGCTCAAAATATTTCGGTTATATGCGTTATTTTTTAAATTGAGTGTCTTTAAATAGGTTAGTGGTATTACATAATGTGGATATTTCACACTGTAATGTAAGCGTTAGAATAATACATATTTCAAATAATAAATACGACATTGAAAAAAATGAAACAAAAAAACAAATATTAACTCGCCATCCCTACTACCCGCGTGCTGCGCGCAGAGTACCATATTATTTATTTAGACATTGAGAAACTATAGCATAAATTGCGTCTTTTGTTTATATTCAATATTAGTAATTGCAGGGAGAAACTTCAGCTGTAGACACAAGAACGTTTGTTCTATTATGGTAGCAACGGAACGAAGCGGACTATATATACAGGCTATATACACCGTCATTGTTTTATTATACCAGCGTGTTTTCGCGCGTTTGCAGAGACACTCAAATACTATCAAAAAAAATGGTTTAGCTATTTCTCAGCATAATGACAGATGGGGATGGGACAATATGAAAACACTTTTCAATCGTCCACCACGTTTTGGCAATGTTCCAACCCTCTCCTCATCACTGTTGTATGCGTCACAAACTATTACACTACTAATAACTATCTGTCTCTGAGGTGCTCTGAAATGTGCATTCTCTAAGCTGAGCAATGGATTGGAATATGTGTCTGACGTAGTGTCACACGGCATACTGAAACTTTAGCACTTTTTTGGTACTTAAAAAAAAAAAACGGTTCGGTATTAGAATTTTCCGACGTTCAGTCCTTTTAGGTCAAATGTAAAAGCCAGGAAAACGTGTCACCCGCATTACTGATTGAGAGGATGAAAGGTGTAATTTGTCATAAATTTTGCTAGATGGCAGTAGCAACTAAGGTAGCCAAGTCAGGTGACGTGCGCTTGTGCATTCACCCTCGTCGATACAGCGCAAGCTTCCTCTCAGTTCACTTCAGTAGTGATAGGTGTTCTAATCTGGAAATATTTATTATAGGATGCTGTATTGTTATTAAAATATGCTGTTTAAAAGTGAAAGACCTGTTTAAAGATTATTAGTTCACATTTGTTTAAATTTTGAATACATTTAATATATTTATCCATTGTTTAGTGTTGTAAAAACTATAAGGCATATGCTTATCAATATGTTGAACAGGCTTCAACATAAAGGTTGTTAATAAACCGTGAATTCGAAAATGAAGTCAACCCTTGTGGAAATTACATTTCTGATCTATTAAGGTAATTTCAGTATCGTTAGGTACAGAGTATTGAATCAGTATTGTTTAAGTTTCAAGTATCGTTTCAGTATCAAGTATTGTGTTACTAAACCTGGTATAGGTATCAAAGTCAAAATTTTGTTATCGTGACAATACTAGTCTGATGCCTTTTTAGTTGCAGCGCGGAAGCACTGCAGCTCTACATACACGCCGGGCCATCTAAGTGTTACGACATGCCATCTAACTGTTACAACATAGTAAAGGCCTTTGCAGCAAGCAACTAGAACACATCCATGGCAACGCAACTAAGTAATCCGACAGCGTCTCTTAGCACAAAATTGGCCATAAGTCATCAATATTTTATGCAATCATCATGATTATTCAGTAGATATGTTGGGTGAAGATATATGATCATGAGGACAAAACCATTTAAAATCGCCCCATAGGGGCGATGCTTGTACCCCTTCCAACGCCGCTTGCAGCTTAATTGTTTTTTTTCTTCTTCTTTTGTTATATGTCGATATTGTTCATGTATGAATATAATATTTTAAAATGATCTTTCAATGTGATCAACTGTAATATATATTTTTCTATACAATGTATTGTAACACTGAAATAGAATCAATAAAAAAAGTAGCATGCGTTCAACGAGACAAACTTAATTTTATTTTATTTTTGTTTGTTACTTTTACAAATAAAAATATGTGATATAAACAAACAAATCTAACTAACAAATTTCGAATCATATTTTTCACCGAGATGGCCAGTCAATTTGAGTAACGTCATTGTGTATTCTAAGTAATGATGCAGTTTTACGTCATTGCGTAATGCCGTCATCACGCAATGACATCACAACGTCATTTAGCAACTTTTAGCAAGTCGACCTGCCTGTAGCATCTTCCCCTGAAAATTAGTTGGCAACACTGAATGAAACTAAAACAAAGTGTTTCTGTTTTTAACTCATAATTTGTTTGCAGTAGCATTGAATGTCTGAGTTCAGTAATCTAACCATTAGGGGCTTTGCGCTAAGAGGTTAATCCGAATTATCCCATTATCCCTGGTCAGTGTTGGCACATTTGCAATAAGTAAGCTATTCTGACAAAACACTTTTGTAGATGGCTGTCACATTTTCCAAGATGGCTGCCACTATGCTTCTCTGAGAACTTGGGACTGGATTCTATCCACCTAATATCTTGTAATTCTTTATTTATCCTGGTATTTTTACAAAGCAAGTTAAAAGAGGCTACATCAACCTCTTCATAAAACTTGGTAAGGAATTTCTGCTTTATTTGGATTCTCCAGGCCTCAGGCCTCAGGCATTGTTTGCCCGGACTGCTACTAACACTTCAGCTGCTGCTGCTAATGCTGCTACGGCTGCTGCTACTGCTTCTGCCACTGCCTCTCCTAATTACAAATCCATCTAGCGTGGCCTTGGGCCTGTGGATCTGGATTGTTGCTGATGCTGTTGCTTCGGTTGCTGCTGCTACTGCTGCTATCACCGCCCCCCCCAACTGCTAACCATCTAGCCTGGCCTTGGCCCTGTTGGCCTGGATTGCTGCTTCTACTACTATTGCCTCCCATATCTGCTAGCCATCTAGCAGTGCCCTTGCTGTCCCCCCCTCTCTAACCTCCTCCTCTGCCTAGCCGTCTAGCTAGGTAGCTCTCTCATTTTTTTTCTCCCTTACCTACTAACCACCCAGCTAGGTCGCTTTGCTGTGGTCTGCTAGCATTTGGGTGAGTGCAATTGTTCTTTTGTTTTTTTTCTTTCTCTGTTTTCAACTGGACTAACTATGGCTCCCTTCAAACTGCTTTGCAGTTGTGCCTGAAAATGTACTTTATGACCCTGCTTGTTTACCCAGCTGCGAAACAGACAATGTTCGTACACAGACACTGTTTCTTTAATGGTAGTAAGGACTTTTGGGTTAACGCCAAACATGAACTCTATCATTCTGCCACTGCTGTCATGTTTTATTATGAGATTGCTTCACAAAATGATTTTGTTGCCATCCAATGTACATACAACTGTCTCAAAAACTACAACATTGTAGTGCTTCCTCTGTTCTCTGCCGTGTTTTGATTGTATTACTGCTTATGATTTCTGGCAATGTTCATGTCCACCCTGGTCCTCCATTTTATTTTGCTTTCCCCAATGCTGGCTTAGCTTCAAATGATCTATGTTTTGGTGATTTTTGTTCCCATAAAAACCTGGGGTTTCTGCATGTCAATGCAAGAAGTATATTACCCAAGACTGATCAGCTTAAAGTATGGGTGGAGAGCTCAAATCCAGAAGTTCTAGTGATTACTGAGACCTGGTTGCATAAGTCTATTCCGTACTCTGATGTAAACTTATCTGGTTACAATCTGTTTCGACAGGATAGGTCATCTAAGGTGGGGGGGTGGCAATCTTACCAAAGAACACCTTCAGTGCACTATAGCCTTGGCTAAAGTCCATTCCTAAACAGTTTGATTTACTTGACCTTAACATCAAGCTATCTAACATCAACATCAAGCTATCTAGGATAGCAGGCTTTTACCCACCTTAAACTGTCTCTTAACACCTCCAAGACTAAGGTTATGTGGTTCTGCCGGAAGGGTGCCACACCCCCTCCAGTCCTCAACTTCATCACCAGTGAGGGAGCTACCCTAGATCAGGTCACAGTCTATAAGTACTTGGGCATCTCGCTAGACAGCACGCTATCCTTCACCCACCATATCTCTAAGCTGCAGTCTAAGGTCAAGGCCAAACTCGGGTTCCTTTATAGAAATCGTTTCACTTTTACCTCTGCTGCCAAAACTCACCCTCATACAAATGACTGTTCTCCTCATGTTCGATTACGGTGACATAATATACAGGTCTGCATGCAAGGTACACGTTTGCAAGCTTGATACTCTTTACATTCTGCTATCCGGTTTTGCCACAAATGCCCCCCTCAAAACACACCACTGCATGCTTTACTCTCTGGTCACTGGCCCTCCCTTCACACCCGTCGTTACATTCACTGGCTTACTCTCATTTACAAGACTCTTCTCGGTCTATCACCTCCCTACTTATGTCATCTGCTGCACCCTATGTTTGTCACACACAACACCCGGTCCTCACTCCATATCCAATTAAAAAATTCTCAAAACCAACACCTCCCTCGGTCTTGCATCATTTCAATCCGCTGCTGCCTGCGACTGGAATGCTCTGCAAAAAACTGGATAAATTTATTACCATTTCTGCCTTCAAACATGCCATCTCAGACATATTTTCACTAATTCCTGCAACTGTTTTTCTACCATGTAATATCCCCATAAACACTCTTTGGGTTTTTTTTTTCTTTTCTTTTTTTTTCTTCTCCCCCATATCTCATTTGTTGACTGTTGTTTGCTTGCCTGTGTTTTCATGTGCCTATGTTCAGTTTGTTATTATTGATGTATTTGTGCTTTTAAACATGCTTTTATATTCTAGCCCACCTCCCCTTCCTTAAGTGGCTTTTGTCACTTGTCAGGCCGCCATTGTAATAAGAATTTGTTCTTAATGACTTGCCCGGTGAAGTAAAGGTGAAATAAAAATTTAAAAAAACAACAGCTTGTGTTGGCTTACAATTGTACCAGCTGTTCAGGTTTAAACTCGGGGATACACCTTTTCAGGGAAATTAAATTAAATTTTATTTGTATAGCAAATACAAAGAAGTTTTACAAAAAACTGTCACAAACAGTAGCAAGAGCAAGAACAGAGAAAAAAGAGCAAACACCAGACGTGAACCCCCAAATAACAAGTACATAAGGTAAAAACTCCAGTGGGGAGAAAACCCTCAAACGCTGACCATTTTATTAAACAATTTAGCTCAGTTATCAAGGGAATTATGCAACACTACCACAGGTTCACATTTACCTCTCAAGAATCCCATAATTCCCTTGATAACTGAGCTAAATTGTTTAATAAAATGGTAGCCCTATAGTTGTGTTTCTTAGTAGCTAGGCAAGGCATATTAAGTTAAAATATGTTTCTAACCTACTGTGACCATGCATTAGCACCTGTTATTGTATTGGCCAATGCAATTACACAAAAACAACATACAGCACTTGCTGATGTGCTCTGCCATCTTGGTACATGAGCTCTGTAATTAGCCGTTGCTGCACATCACCAGTATGAAAGATTTATTTGGCATTTATTACCCGAAAGGAAATTAGAAAAAAATGGGCTTTGACATAGGCTTCATAAGTAACTGCTCTGTGCTTTCTTCATTGTACATGTGATCAGGCATATGAACAAATACCCCTTTCAAACAGAAGAAAAAATGAGTTTTCGAGACGGCTTCAATACTGCACTTATGTCTGTGTGAACACGTTGCGACGGCTTTTAAAATACCGCATCGAAAACACCTCTCCCGGTGTTTTTGAGGTACCTCGACTACCACATTTCTTCTGTGGGAACGGAAAGCAACATCGACAACTGCTTTCTGGGCGGCGTTCGAATTACATTACAGATCTGCGTTCACGCACACCTATCTCTCAACCGAAAAAATGGCATACAGAGGAAAATACCTGGACCCACCTTGTAAATGCAGAGAACACAAAAAACTAATACATAAAAAATGCGACCACTTTGCACTTCAAAATGTAACGTTTGTTTGTTTGTTTTGCCGGAAATTATAAGAAGATTGCAATGAAAATAAATAACAAGTAACGTTATAGCTTGGGCCTACGTCAAGTGTGTTACTATGGTAAGGGAACGTAAACAATTCATTCACGAGAGTTGAGTTCTACTGTGTGTGAAAGGTAAAGACGGCTCAAATACCGCATTACAAATTCTGTGGGAAAGAGAACCTGTTACCTCATCAGAGGTAGCTCAGATGCAGTATTAGCTGTGTGAAAGGGGCTAAAGACACAACTGCACATGTCTGGTGAGTGAAAAATGATACTTCCTGGTTCTGATGTCTTCCCCATATGTTTCTATTGGCATTGCTGTCTCTACATATCACATAACCTAAGGCAAGGAATGAGGAAAAAAGATGCTGTGCTAACCTGCTTGGCATTTTAAAGCACAAATATCCAGTACATAAAATAGCCACAATTGGACAAGGTTGCAAATTATATTCCAGTAAAGTTAAAAGAGTCTCAAAAACTGTGTTCCATTCTCCAGTCAACAAACAAGTTACAGCTGTGTCCTCCCAACAAAGGCTGTTACCAAAAGGGGTACTTACATAGTTTCCTCCAAAGTTGCGTTGTCCCTGTTGATATGCCTCCACAACCATCTCTGGTGGCTTTGTCTTACTGACTGCCACCAAACGTGGAGTCACATTCTTGCAACATCTGGGGATGAAGTTAAGAGTTATATATGACCACTATATATTGTCTTGAATGACAGCAGTTGACCAAGGAAGGTTGTTGATATACTTGTGGTCAGACAGACTTTTTGACATGTTTGAGATGGAAGTTTCGGCAATTTCTTTTTAAAAAACCAGTCCAACTCTGGCAACTTGTCTAACTTTCTCTCCTGGGTCCATTTTCTATTTTCTCTAGTAAACAGTTGTGACCAAATAGACACTTGACATTGGACAATAGCATAAATAGACACATTACCCATCAATCTTTGCATATCAGAAAATAACAGTAGTACCAAAGAAATTACCACAAATTATTTAACTGAATAGTTTAAACAATACATTTTCTGCAGAATAGTCATATTGGTTAAGTTTTGACATGATCACAGACTATTGTCCAAGAAAGGGTATTAACTATGACCAGAGATTAGTTCGCTTATTGAACGATATACAAAACAAAAAGCTCTGCAAAAGTCAATGTGTTCTCTGATGTGTAACAAGTGTGTCAAATGTGCATAACCATATTTTTTTCACGTACTACTAGTAATTGAAGCATTTTTTATGCTTTTAAATGGAAGTGTTTTTCAAGGGGTGCTGTACGGTGCTGTAGACATGACATACCTATAATTGTTTTTATGTAGGTAGATGGTAGGCCTAGCTAGCATTCATTTAGAAACATGGCATTTGCAGGTAGCTACAGTAGCCTACTAAAAAAGTAGTTGAGCAGTATAAACGCTACAGTGGTCATTGTCACTTTTTTAAAAAGTCAATAAATCTGCCGTCATGAAATGCATATGGCTCCCCGTTCGTCATTTTGTCTAAACTTATGCATTGAATTTTCCAATAAAATTAGAATGTCAGAATGACAGTGCCTTCGGAAAGTATTCAGACCCCTTCACTTTTTCCGCATTTTGTTACATTACAGCCTGTCACACGCCATCTGTGACACCCCGGGGAGAGGAGATGCGGCAGTACCGGGCAACACCGTTGTCTTTTGCATGGAGAGAGAGAGTGCACCCACACAAACATGCAATTAAATAAATGGACACCTTCACCATTCCCCCTCCCAGGTTCCAGGCAAAAACAATATACCTAAACAACCAGCTAAAATAACAAAGACAAAAGAAAGTAAAACAGAGCAGCAACTTTTCAGTTTCCTGCTCTGTAGCTGACCTGCTTTCTCGGCAAGGTCCAGCTCCTCCAGCATCCCAGCTGAAGATTGCTTTCTTTCTCTTTAATGCTCAAACAAAAACAAAAACGAAAATCTTTACTACGCTCTTGATGTTAGTTCCCGGTCTCGGCCCCAAACTTTGGAGAGCAGCACACCTTTAAGTACCTGGGCCGATTAACTAACGCAACCCAGGTGCGTGTGCTCTCTCTACCAGCCGGCCCAGCCGAGACCAATCCGCCTCTCTGGTGGACCGATTGCTACACACCTTCCACCCGAGAATTCAGCCGAAGGCTAATTTGGCTTACGCCAAGACCACTCCCTCCCAGGTTTCGGCACCAAACTGTCGCACGGCAAGCGTGACACCCCGGGGAGGGAGATGCGGCAGTGCCGGGGAGCACCAGGTCCTGCTCCTCCAACATCCCAGCTGAGGATTCCTTTCTTTTTAGTGCTCAAAATAAACGAAACAAAAAAAATAACTATGCTCTAAGTGTTGCTTGCGGTCTCTGCCCCAAACTGTGGAGAGCAGCACACCTTAAGCACCTGAGCTGATTAGCTAACGCAGCCCAGGTGCGGGTGCTCTTTTCCACCAGCTGGAGCAAACCGAGACCAATAAAGACCAGTATCAATACCCTGTAGAGTACTGACAGTTAATCCAGGTACAGTCTGAAGGGACCACAGTAGAAAATGGGCAGGGACCCAAGTGGTTTGCAAAGGAATGAGGAGTTCATTCAATAATTGGGGAGCTAGGGTGGCGAATCTCCGTGGTCAAGAGGAATGCGAACCGTTCATCCAAATGGCAGAATAGCAAGCTGCCCTGCAGCAGCAGAGCTCTGATCTGATCATTCCTAATCGTTACAGCCATTTGCAAAGTTTTGAGTCTGAAGTATTGTCTCCCACTTTTTCCTTTTCAATGAATATTCCATTATCTGATGTGGGACCTTTAAGAAAATAAATTTGAATGTAATGAAGTTTCCCTACCTGTTCCTAGAGTTGTATTACCCATTTATTAAAATCCACAGATTTACAAATAAACTGACAAATATATATCCTTTATTTAACCAGGTAAAAGTCTCATTGAGATTAAAATCTCTTTTCAAGAGTGACCTGGCCAAGAAGCAGCATAAAAATTGTTACAACAATAACACAAGAATACAAACAGACAAATACAACTGTCATACAATACAAATAAGTGAACACAATATCCAGTTAAAATGCAATACAAGGTCAAGGTACATAAACAGGTACAATTTCCTAAAAACTATATCAGTTAAAATTTAGGAGCAATCACAATGACCAAGAGTACTATTTTCACTTTAAAATTGACTTAAATTTCCCCATAGTAACTAGTTCTGACAATTTCAGGTCCTTCTGTACCTTATTCCAGGAAAAGTGGGCAGCGTATTTAAAAGCTGTTTTGCCCAATTCTGTCCTAACTCTGGGAACTAACATCTGGAGGATATCGTGAGAAAGCGGGCCATATTGATTTTGGTTTTTACACATGTAAGTACACAGATAAGAAGGAACCAGCCCAAGGAGAGATTTATAAATAAAAACCAACCAATGTGAAAGTCTGCGGACATACAGAGATGGCCACTTAGCACCACCATACAGAGCACAGTGGTGCACAAGATTGCCACAGCCAGTAATAAAACGTAAAGCACAGTGGTATACAGTATCCAACTTCTTTAGGCACTGGTCAGGTGCATTCATAAAGAGCAGATCGCCGTAGTCCAATAAAGGTAAAAAAAGTTGCCGAAATCAAGTGTTTCCTTGCCTGGAGGGAGAAACAGGATTTATTCCTAAAGAAGGAACTTAATTTAAGTTTCAGCTTGGAAACAAGGTTTTCAATGTGTGTTTTGAATGACAAGTTCTGATCAAAAATAATACCTAAGTACTTATATGTTGTGACCATTTCAATTTCAACCCCTTGAGCAGTTAAGATCTTGGGGAGATTAGATATTATCTCTTTGCCATTTGAAAATAGCATGAATTTGGATTTGTCTGCATTTAATACCAACTTAAGTTGAGTTAAATGGGACTGAACAACATCAAAGGCAGACTGCAAGAATTCAAGGGTTTGTACTACTGACGGTGATGAGCAATAAATAACTATCATCTGCATAAAAATGGAATGCAGCATTTGATAAATTATCATGAAGATTATTTACATATATATAGAGAACAGCAGTGGTCCTAGTATGGACCCCTGGGGCACGCCTTTTGAAACAGGGAGGAAAGAAGAGGAAGACCCAGAAAACTGGACACACTGTGTTCTAGCTGACAAGTAATTTGAAAACCAACTTACTGCATGCTCAGATAAGCCAATATTGTAGAGTCTATCCACCAAGGTGACATGACCAACTGTGTCAAAATCCTTGGACAAATCTATAAAAAGAGCTGCACATTATTTTTTGCAGTCCAGTGCCTCAATAATGTCATTCACCACTTTAATTGCAGCCGTTATTGTGCTGTGCTGTTTTCTAAAGCCTGACTGATGTTGTGATAAAATACCGTTTGTGTCTAAGTTGTTCACTAACAAACTTTTCAAGGACTTTAGCTAAAACACAGTTTAGAGATTGGCCTGTAGTTATGAACAACTGATGGATCCCCTCCTTTCAACAAAGGGAGAACATAGGCAGATTTCCATATGTTAGGGGTGTCATTGTTGGATAGGGTAAGATTAAAAATATGAGTCAGAGGTTCTGCTATAAAGTCTGCAGCTAAATTGAGAAAGCAAGGTTCAAGCTTGTCAGGACCTGCGGATTTGTTAGGATCCAGTTGCTTTAAGGCTCTATGGACCTCTATCACATCAAGACAAGTAAAATTGAATGGTTGAACCATAGAAGCAATTGGGGTGAAGAGTGAACCCATCGCTCATTAGGCTGTTTTGGATCTGTATCTTGGAGCTTGGATCTGTATCTGTATGTAAAAAATAAATTAAATTAAATTCAATTAATTCATTAAAGCAGTTAAGAATGGCTGATTTATCAGTTAGAGTGCATGAGTCTTTTACAATGCATGCTGGCAACTCATTGGTGGTTACATTTCCAGATGAAGATTTTATTACTTTCCAGAATTTCTTAGGATCATTCAAGTTACTAGTAGTTTTAGAAAGGTAGAACTCAGATTTGGCCTTTTTGATGAGAGAGGTAAATTTTGGATTTTGGAGCCGTCTAAAAATCAGCCAGTCAGCCTGGGATATGGATTTTCTGGCCTTACCCCAGGCAACATCCCTTTCTTTTAGTAGACTGGACAGCTGAGGGGAAAACCAGGGATTGTTTCGGCTTTTACTCTAAATCTGCGGAAGGGAGCATGTTTATTTATAATATTAGCAAAAGCATCATGAAAGTATTTCCAAGCCAGTTCTACATCATTAATGAGAGAGATTTTGTTCCAGTCAAAGTCCCACAAATCACGAAAAAAGGCTTGCTCACAGAAATGCTTAAAATCTTGTTTAAGAACAATTCATGGTCTTGATTTTGGGAGCCTAGCTTGTCTGACTGTAGCTATAACACAATGGTCACTCATATCATTTGCAAAAATACCAATATCCGAATATTTATGAGGAGTATTTGTTCAAAATAAATCAAGAAGAGAGGATTTCACTGGGCATCTAAGATTTGGACAAGTTGAGCTATTAATTAGTTGTGTAAGATTAAATGAGTCACAGGTAGATTTAAAACAGTCAGAGACAGAGGACAACCAGTCCCAGTTAAAATCTCCAGCAAGGAGAATCTCATTAAAATCTAAGGTTGATAGTTGTTTACTCAATGATGATAAAGCCTCACTACTTGCTGAGGGGGGTCTATAACAACCTACAACAATGATATAATGGCCCTTAAGAAGTTCCAATTTCAAGGCAAGAAGTTCAAATTGTCTGCTGAAAGATACTGATGATAGGATGGTAGCAAGAAATTTGTTTTTTATATAAATGGCAACGCCACCACCTTTTCTAGGACGGTCACAACGAAAAATATTGTAACCCTTAATTGCAATGTCTTTGTCTGTGATAGATTTGTTTAGCCAATTTTCAGATAAAACAAGAATATCAGTATCAGATGATTTTGCCCAAATTTTCACTAGATCTAATTTAGGGAGTAGACTTCTAACATTTAAGTGAATAATACCAAGCCCAGATCTAGCTTTGAAATCACAAGGGGTGGTTCAAACAATTAAAATCTGGGCCAGGGTTAGGTTGAACATTTCCTGATAGTAGAAGCAAGAGAACAATAAAAACATTTTTTTTGTTGGTACTGATTGATTATTCCTAAACCCTGGTCTACTGGGGATAAGAGTAGAATGAATACAACCAGTCACATGGACTAAATAGGTTAATAAAATAGGATATAATCGTGAAATCTTCATTTTGGTCTCCACACCTTTCATGCACCTCATGTGGATACAGTACAATCAATAAAAACAAGAGAGGTGCTAAAGGAAACATGCTGATAGGCATGTGGTAGGGAGCAAGAAAATCGCCAAAATCCAGGTCAGTGCGATAAGAATCCGATCCGATTTTTTCGTTCTCTTGAGTCAGATGACGACGTTGCGATAATAATAATAATACATTTAATCATTTAATAAGGAGATGATTTAAGGTGGAGAAAAGCTGCTTGGAGTTGCCAGGACTTTTGTTGATAATGCTGGAGTAAAACTGTGACCGTGCTTCTCTGAGGGACTTTGAGTAGGCCTTTTGGTGTTCTTGATAGGCTAATCTGTGAACAGTGAGCCCAGAAATTTTGAGATGCCGCTCAAGTACACGCCCAGTTGCCTTCATTTTCCATAGTTCGCAGGTGAACGAGGGGGCTGAGCGTGAGATGGTAACTGCTCGAGTTTTCACAGGGGCATGGAGATCCAGGACACTGCTCAGGGTTTTATTATAAAAATCCACCGATGCACTAGCTGATGAAAAGTTTGCAGAGGAGATTTGCTGGAGGTCCCAGGTCATGATGTCTGGGTTGATGTTGATGTTTTTCAGGTTTCTGAAACTCATTTGGCACTTGCGCTTGGTATGGTGTGAGAAAGATTGCAGCTCCATTGAAATGACCTTGTGATCAGACACACCCAGATCATACACCAGCAGATTGCTAATGGGGGCAGAGTCAGTGATGACCAGGTCGAGCGTGTGCCCCCTGGTGTGTGTAGGGACATCAACATGCTGTTTTAGGTTGAGATCCTCCAATGCAATGTGAATATTGAAATCACCAAGTATGATAATATTGGCAGATGTGGTACAGAGTGAAGTGAAAAGTTCATGCATCTCTGAGATGAAGGCCGAGTTTGGTTTAGGTGGCCGATAGATAAGAAGTATTGTCATGGGGTAGGGGGTTTGCAATTTAATATTATCCTATCCTGCCTGCATGGCACAAAATATTTAAGCAACTATGTTTTTAATAATATAAGGGGTAAAATATTTTACTGCAGTTGCAGATTTTCTCAGACTCACTATGAACTTGGGTCTTTTGTAAAGCTGTTCCATACCATTTGTACACTGCCTGGGCAAAAAAAAAAAGGTTGCACACTCTAATATTTTGTTGGACCGCCTTTAGCTTTGATTACGGCGCGCATTCCTCGTGGCATTGTTTCGACAACTTTATGCAACATTTATTTCCGTCCAGAATTGCATTATCTTGTGATTGAAGACAGGAGAGTCGAACCACTCCGTTAAAGTCTCCTCCAGCACATCCTAAATACTTTCAATGGGGTAAGGTCAGGACTCTGTGGTGGCCAATTCATGTGTGAAAATGATTCCTCATGCTCCCAGAACCACTCTTTCACAATTTGAGCCCGATGAATCTTGGCATTTTCATCCTGGAATATGCCCATGCCGTCAGGGAAGAAAAATCCATTGATGGGATAACCTGGTCATTCAGTACATTCAGGTACTCAGCTGACTTCATTTTATTGCCACATAATGTTGCTGAGCCTAGACCTGACCAATTGAAGCAACCCCAGATAACACTGCCTCCAAAGGCTTGTACAGTGGGCACTGTCCAAAAAAATCCAAACGACGACCATTTTTTTTTTGGCAGGAAGTTACAACCAGGATTTTCTTTTATATTAATCTTATGAACCAAAATGACCTGTTGTGTTCTCATTTTTTTTGTGAGACACACACATGCACACAAATTTTGTCTGACATATGTTTATCGTCTTTACTGTAGATTGTTTTCCAAGCTGGCACAGAGCCTATTCAGTTGAATGGATCATCATGCACCTGTGCAGCAGGCAAAGTTCTATGCAACCATCTCGTGGCCATGCTGTTTCAGAGTGCCCATTACAGCATGATGCAGGTGAAGCTGGCGTACCACCAACTATGGCCTGCACAAGCACTCTGCAAACATGGCATCGGCCACGGACATAGGTAACTTTGTGCAACATTGTGTAAAACCCTATGACAATAGCTGATGATATATTAAAGCAAGACATTACTACAATTGTGGCTGCTTGTTCGTATCATTCTCAGAGGATCTGTGCAGAGCCTATTCAGGACTTGGTGGTGAAGAAACCAAAGCCATCTGCCAGGAGCGTATGTAAATCAACACTATCAAGCATACACAGGTGATGGTCATTATTATTGTACTGTCATACTGTTGGCTACTGTGTATTCATGAACATATTGTTGTATGTTACCAATTTGAACTTGCAAGAGAAGTGGGGAAGGACGATGAATTTAATACCTGTACTTTTAACATTTATGTTTTTTTATGCTTCATTTGTTTCAGGAACCGTCCCTGACCCATCAGTGTTGTCCCTTGGGGAAGGACTAAAAAGCCTCAGACCCCAACCACTAATATCCTCGGTGCTGCATGGCTTGTCTGAGCTTTCACTGGTTGACTCCAGGTTTGGACCTGTGCCGCAAGGTTCACCACTGTCATATCAGTGTCCTCCTATTTGTGGCCACAAGTCATGTCAAACACCCAGATGCCCCAGCATTCCCCAAACTCCTGTGGATGGTGCCAAATTTTCCACTGCCATACACTTTATCCCGAACTGCCTCCAGTTCTTCCATTTGGAGAGCCCTAACTGTCACACAGGAGATTGCAGCTATGATAATGGAGGGCACACAAGAGCTGACCTGCCAAACTGCACGCATTTTGTGTACCAACCACGCAATTCTTGGTCAAAATGCAAAAACATGCAAAAACAACAAAAAAATATATTATTGTAATTTAATTACGGAAAACAATCAATTAATACAAATCAATACCGTACATTTATTCGATATTTAAACTACATCCCTCGGATTGAACCAGATGCTATACGACCTTGTGCTTGTGGTTCTGTAACCCCTCCCCGAACCACTCAACATCCACTGATACGCAGCGGTACTTTATTATCCACCGAGGTGTAACGCTTGCTGAGGTAAAATGGGAAGTGGGGAGTAATAATCAAGCACAAAAATGTGACCGTAATGTTAACATTTAAAACGTTAAAACATATTCGGTAACTTTACGAGATGATGCATTTCAAGGGGTATATCCTAATGAGATAAATTTGTGTATATAGTTAGCCGTAGTAGTAGCTCGCATACGATTTAGCCTTGTTACGAGACGTGTGAATAATGATGGAGTAATTAGCCGCAGTAACTCAAACGCTACGGAGACTCCCTGTTCAAACTTTGAATCGCGCATGCTCTGTTGGAGCAAAGTGACCATTGCAAAGGTGTTTGGACTATAGACTGCTAACGTAGCAAATAATTTGTATTATTGCAGCCAGTCAACCGACCAGCCTTGCAGTTGGAAAATAATCATAACGTCAGATGACGAGGACACTAACAAGGAGAGAGAGACAGGGAGAGAGAGAGCAGCAGCACCTACTAAAAAGAAGCGAGGTCCATGCCCCCCAGAAGTTCCTCGCAAAATATCAGGAGCAATGGCCGTGCCTCCGCCCCTCAAAATTTCCACACCATGCATTTTGCCACATTGTGCAATTATGATTTCTGACATTAGCCACCAAGGAGCTTCAGGTAATAATTTAGCTAAACCTCTAGTCACAAAAGCCTACATTCCTAGATAATTTTTCAATTGAATACTTTTTTTTTCATTAGGTCTATATGATGTGTGCCTATATAAGCTGATTCAGTTATTTAATTATTAAATAAAAATGGAAATCATGAACAGAAACTTGGTTCTATTCACAATTGACACTGTTTTACATCGCAACATAAGTTATTTTATTTTTTGTTATTACATTACAACACATATCATATAATGGAATATTAATCATGAAAAAATTGTTTTAAGCAGGTGTACTCAAACTTTTGACTTGCAAGTGTATCATAATATAGCCCAGTGCAGTGCAAGTGATAATTTAGAATCAGGTCAAATTATACAATATTGCCTGATCACTTTAACAGTCACTAACTAGAATTATGAAGAAAGGCTTTTGTGTGTGTGTGTGTGTGTGTGTGTGTGCGTGCAAAGTGAAGTGGTGCGAAAGCATGTGAACTAAGCATTACACTGACTATTGTGGTACTCAAAATATTTTCCTAAGGTTGGCAGGTCTGCAAGAGCAGTCTGAGTGTCCATTATGAAAAGAAATGTGCCAGCCCAGGGTAACAGCCAGTAGGTCCTATGAGGTCTGCCATGTGCAAGTTTTATGACTCTAATGCAGCTCCTAGTTTTGGCTTTCAGAAGTTAAATGCCCAGAAATCTGTAACATTTCTGAGGCAGGGCATGTCAAATGTGTGAATGGCCAGGAAAAAACTGAAAAGAAATCATGAATTCTACTGGCAGGTTCAAGGTAACTAGACTGAGCTGGTGTGATTCATTACTGACATTGAGGAGGACATAACAGTTGAGTCTGGAGAGATGATGAAATGATAACAGATGAAACAAAAGGTGGACCTTTACTTTTTTCGGTACATATATGGATGTGTATCTCCAGACAGCTAATAGTAACTGTAAACACCCGTAACCCTTTGTCTCCCAATACTTGTTAGATATCTTACCTGTATGTCTAGGAGCCTATGTGTGTAAATATTTATAAATGTAATAAATTCCAAGAGACATGTTTTGGGGTTTTAAATATTTTAGTAAATGGATAATTGTCATTAGAACAGGTCTTGTTAAACAATGTAAAAACAAATATTAAAACTATTATAGCTCACATGAGTGACTTCTTGCAAGTTCTATATATACACAATTGTATACTGTATTATTACATTTGTATTACTGCAGAACTACATAAAAGATAATTGTAAACAAATGAGCAAAATGCACTAACTAAATGCTCTTGGCCTACTGAGCATTAAGCTCACTGTAGGTACATTAACTTCATCATCATATCACATTAATCAACACATTACATCAAACATGAATTCATAAATGTGTGTTTCTAAAGAATAATTCATTAGTGGCTACGACATTTAACAATAGCACATTCATACTCAATGCAACAGGTATGTGGCCTTTCAAATCAAGTGGTCCCTGAAAGTTGGTCATCATCAGCAATTGGTCCACAGCTGGTTGACTGTCCCGGACAAAGTTAGAGAAAGAGTGTTGTCCCAGATATGATACCCTTTCACTCTTCTGATTGCTCTTTCAACAAGAATTTGAAGCCGAGCTATGGCTTGTGTATTCAGGAGCAATCTTCTTTGCTGAACTGCGCGTGTGGTTTTAAAGGGGGGTATGATCAGCATTGACCCACGGTCAGCCAGCATCTTCTGAATGGTGAACCCTTTGTCTGCCATGCAGCCATCTCCCAACTCCAGTAAGTCAAGCATTCCACACCATTCAGTGAGCTCTCGATCTGAGATTGAGCCAGTGTAGAGACTGGACACAAAAATCACAGCACCACATGGGGCAATCCCAATTAACCCCTTGAAGGTTGTAGTGTTTTTGTAGCTTGAGAAAACCTCTTATTGGAGAGTGAGGGATGATGGGCTCTGGCACCGCCCTCTGTACCCTCAATGATCACCCTCACCTCTGGACTGCACTGCCTGAATTTGAGTGGCATGGTGGAGTTTCACTTTCTGTCTGCTCATCCAGATGGGCAAGGAGCCGAGGAGCAGGTCGAGGTAGTTAGCCCAAGTTATTACAATGCAGCAGACTGTGGGACACACTGACCTGAAAGATGTCAGCCAGCACCTTCTCTTTCAGGCCTGCAGCAACACAGCAACAGTACATGAAAAACTCATCAATTAGTTGCAACCTGTGCACTGGACTGGGAGAAGTGGGTGCAAATATTTGTCCTTTTTTCTGCGCCTTTGACCAGTACACCAGCATGGATGCAGATGGTTGAACAGCCTTCCAGAAGTCATGAAAAACCTCTTCTGAAGGAAATCTCATATAGAAACGGATATCCTCATCGGAGACACAAAACCTATGAAAATGCAAATGGCCCACTTTCAGTCATGTCAGCTCTGTTTCCAGCTTCTGAACTTCCGCTTCCAATTGCTGTATGCGTACAGATGCAGCATCCAGTGCACACTGTATGAGATTTTAGGGTAACAAAAAGAGAGAAGAGAACTGAAACCATCTGACTCAGAATCAGATAAATGTTATTACCAGTAGCCTATCGAATCAATAAATCTTTGACATAAGCCCATGTGTCACATAAAAGTGCATGCACTCACAAAAATTCGGTGCATATAAAAACAACTACCAATAAAAAATAAAATATTAAGAGCCAGACAGATGCAATAGCCTACTTCACGATTCACTCGCGCATCAACATACCTGGAGTAGGAGCAACAGCATAGTCATGATCAGGTCCGGCTGTTACCCCCTGGGAGATGCCCTCACACTGGATTCTTTCAGAGAAGGTCGGGACGAACGCCATGGCCTAAGCGAGCTGTTGCTCTATAATAAACGGACTCTCGTTGTGACACTCCCCAATTATTCCACTGAAAACGGCACGGGACTGTCCCAATTTTCAGCCGCTTGCGAACGGTAGCTGGAGTGTAGTCTGCTTCATTGAAGTGCCGGCTACAAACAAATGTACTCCCTCGAAGTATTGTTAAAGTCCTGACCTCATCTTGACTAATTGCTTGAACCCACTTCTTCCTTTCAATTATGTCACTAGGGAAGCCATGAAAACTTAAGAAAGTTACCATTGTTTGTTTTACAATGAGGCACACAGCAATGGACACTTGGACTTCGCTTCGGCCATTGTTGTATTACGGGATGTGCCTAACCGGAAGTCAGTTTACACAACAATGACTGCTTCCGGGTTAGGAAACCCGGAAGCGTGAAATGAGCCTATTGGCTGTTGATAAGACAGCCAATCAGGACCAAGGTCTTTCAGCTTCCATGTCATCATGTTTTTGTCACACGGAAGCTGTGAGGACTGTGAGGTGCTGATTGGCTGTCTTATGGTCACCCATTAGACAACAGCGGTGATGTTTTTTTCCGGACGCATTTCACAAGGCCTCTAGAGCATGGTTATTTACTCCATGATCAGATATAATTAAAGAGAAACTAGAAATAGGCTACCGCCTCACAGTTGTATGCCTCCGCCAACCAAGGCAAAAACGTGTTTTGTGAGGTCACAGTGACCTTGACCTTTGACCACCAAAATCTAATCAGTTCATCCTTGAGTCCAAGTGGACGTTTGTGCCAAATTTGAAGAAATTCCCAAGGCGTTCCTGAGATATCGCGTTCACGAGAATCGAGACGGATGGACGGACGGAAGGACGGCCGGACAACCCGAAAACATAATGCCTCCGGCCACGGCTGTGCCGTCGCGGAGGCATAAAAACAACAGGAAAGGCAATATACCACACAGTGGCAACGACCATTATTGTTTTAGTTAACCTCTTAGCGCACAGCCCCTAGTGGTGGCACGCCCGCGTGCCTAAATACTAAACTCAAACATTCGGTGCTACTGCAACCAAAGTGTGAGATGAAAACAGAAACGCGTTGTTTCAGTTTCATTAGTAGACGATACATGACAACCTATGCCGAAACGGAGTTTCGCAGCCCCACCATTGTCGCTCCCGTCGTTCATTTAACACACACCCCCTCCCTGCAGTCTCATCTAAAAAACACCCCCCATCCTTGACATAATGGACAATATTGTCTATCTTGGCATTCATAAAATATTCTTTCACCACTAAAAATCGTTTATTCCGTCATAGCAACAAGATAACCCGACAATAGCCCTAAGATATGCCCTATACAGCAGTGAAACGCTGCTCACTGAATAACGAAATAAACGAGAAAAAGTTTTTTAAAATGATACCATGTCATTCTACAGTCAATATCTGGGACTAAATATTGAATAAATATAACCACTTACTGTTGGTTTACGTGTAGAGATGTCCCTTTTGAGACCTGCGTGGTCATATATTGGTCTTGGACAATCCGTTTGGGAAATATAGGCGCATCTGTGACGCCTGGGTATCTTCCAAAATAGCTGTGCGTAACACCACACCTGTTGTTTACGGCGTCGTCGCCCTTTTTAGTACAGTCTGACTAGATTTACAATTCATTTATTCGGTAGGCGAGAGTATAAGCTTTCTAACGATGTATAACATGTCTAATTCTGCTTTCGGAATAGCGTTTTATAGGTCAGCGTAACAGAAAATATTCTTAGCATAGCATTCACTTACGCAATCACACTGTTAGCAGACAAATACGATGCACCTAACGAAACATGTTCAAGGATATTTCGTAATTTCTTGGAAAATACTATTATTATTGAGGACTTCTGAACATAGCTAAGCCATATGTTTGCCGATAGACCTAGCTGACATCGTTTTCTGGAGCAAAACAGAAGCGAATAGAACAATATAATTGATACTGTCTCTCTGTCTCTATCTACTGAACATAGAGGAGATTTCACTATTGCTATGTAAGTATTATCGTTCAAAATATTTCGGTTATATACGTTCTTTTTGAAATTGAGTATTTTTAAATAGGTTAGTGGTGTTATATAATGTAAATATTCACACTGTAATGTAAGCGTTAGACGGAAGTGTAATAGTTTTTGTGAAGCATGCAACAGTGATGACGTTCAGACCCGGAACATTGCCAAAACGTGGTGGACGGGTGAAATTGTTTTCATGTTGTCTCATCCCCATACAATAAAACATACGAGAGTACAGAGTATAGAAATACACACGAGTTAATTATTACACATTTAGGTACTGTACCGCAATTTGTGTGACAATGTTTTTGCATTATTTTTTTTTAATCTGATAGCAATGTTTCATCTTAAAACCCTCATTAAGGGGCTCATTTATATGCTTTATAATGGACAAAAAAACATTTTATTCAATTTTGGAGAGATTTTGGATATGTTTCTGGACACCTAGCTATTTTAGACCACTGTACTGACTGAAAGCTTGTAATTCCCATTTGAAAATTATGCAACAGTGATTTTCTTGAGTCAAAACAGTTGATTTGTAGTGAAATACATGGATATGTTATGATTTACAGCAATGCATAATTTAGACATTTGGATAGATTTGGAGATGCTGGGTACACTGCTTAGTTTTTGCTCATACATCTATAGTAGTTCTACATATCCACCCTTAGATTTTATGAACTTGACCACAAGAAGTTTTTGACCTACCACATGTATAGTTTAACCTCCTGCATATATTCAATCTCGCAGTATTTCATTGCGAACTTAAAAAGTGCAAATTTATTTTGGATTTTTTGTCAAAATAATTGCATTTGTGGCACTTTATTTCTTCCAAAATTATGAATATAAACTAATCTGTGTTAGTATTGTAAATTGTACAAATGTCTCGCTTCATTTTAAGCCATTTTTCAAGTCTCTGTGGTGTTCACGTCTGGAGTTATAAAGCTTTAAATAGGGTACCCCCTAAAGGGCAAGGATTGGCAAAATTTGGCTTGTGCCTTAAGAGGTTAATAACTGTCTAGGCAGCCGTAGCAGTTTCTTATTTTGTATCATGTGAGTAAAGTATGGTAAAGTAAGTATCATAATCACACATGGGCTACAGCAACAAAATTTAGTTTTCAGTCCCAAAAAACATGCAAACTCAGGGAAACATTGATAGAATGCCTATTGTTTACAGTAATTCTCCAGAGGAACTATCATTTTTGTCCAATTTTCTGTAGCACACACATCCAGAGTACGGAGTACGGTCTACATAGGAAATGTTACCGTCTCCAGTTTACTGGTAAATAGCTGGTAAATGGTAAATTAACTGCATTTATATAGCGCTTTTATCCAAAGCGCTTTACAATTGATGCCTCTCATTAACCCATTCACATATACACTCACACACCAACGGTGAAAGGCTGCCATGCAAGGTACCAATCAGCTCGTTTGGAGCAATTAGGGGTTAGATGTCTTGCTCAGGGACACTTCGACACGCCCAGGGTGGGGGATCGAACCGGCAACCCTCCGACTGCCAGACAACCGCACTCCGGTCTGACCACGCAGTCCCTCAGAATAGCCAATTGGACAAACCAGGTGCAAGCAAAAACTTGACATGGACAACCTAACCTCTGCCCAGTACACCAGCAGCCAGGGGAACAATTGTCAAGCATTTCAGCCAATGAAATGATGATTCTAACAGGTTGTTAGGCATTCATAAAAGGACATGCATTCTTTCTCCTGGGTAAACAAACCATACATTTTCAGGACGCACGCTGCAAACATTAGCCTACCAATTAAAAAAGTTCTTGAGACTCTGTAGTTACAGGTAAACTTTTAGTCAATACAGAAGCAGAGGGGGTTTCCCACAGGTTTGAGAATATATTTGTGGTGGTTGACTCCATCCGTGTTCGAGGGAGGTTTGTACTGTTTAATAAATTGTATTGCAACTATTACGAGGTTATAAAATTTCACATGTTGTGTTTAGGAATTTTATTTATATTTTGTGTTTGGGCAATTTTACTTATTTTCACTTTGGCCGTGCCTCCAGCTGAAAATAAATTCTGTACGGTACTTTTCGTGTCAAGCAGAGGCGACCGAGAATGAACAGAATGAAAAAGGAACCCAAACTAAAACAATTTTTGCAGTAATGGTCTCAGTTACAGACAAAACCTTTATGCAATCAGAATGATTGGGAGGATAATCACATACAAATTCTAAACATAAGTTAGGTGCTTTAAAGTCACTGGTGCCTGATACCCATAATGTCCTCATTTCTAAACAATGATTTTCATACATTTCAATTAAAGAAAGTAGGCCTAATTGTTAACCGTAACTGTTACTATAACAGTAATGTAACAGAAACCTATCGGTGGTGCAGTTTCTCCTTCCTCCTCCAGCCTTCTTTTTTAACACGCTGAAGCAGAATGATGCAAACTGCGTCAAAAAGCAATCCCTTCAATATTGGTCATATAATTCTTATTTCTGAGCATAGGGTCATTTTCTTTTTATTTATTTTTTTGTTATGCAGGGGAGAATTGCAACTCTCAAATACGTCAATTCTGTCGACATTAAAGCCAGGGCTGCTTTTGAAAACCATGGCTACGTTTCGCTATGTTTACACTGTTTCGTCACCACAAGCTGCTGAAAACACACATGGACCACGAAGAAGTCACTTCCTTGTAATCGTAATCCTTCAAAAACGTGCCTTCAAAAAAAACTTTATTATTAGCAAAGGCAGTTCAAGCCATATATCATTCTGTTGAGAAAGATTATGGTTCAGGAGGTGAAAGTTTGTTTCCATGCTTGTGTAATAAAATACAAACATTACTAGCTACTTCTATATGATATTTACGATTACAGCTATTAAAAAATTTAACCATTGTTTCACAGGCAATAAAAAACCTGTGCTTGGTATAGCCCATTCAGATTTCATTTCACTCTTGAAGCAGACTACCAACTGCTTCAATAGCTGGTAAAATAATTGTTCAGTTTATGGCAAAAAAAAAAAAGTACTTGAATAGTTATTTACAAGGTTTTTTTGTTTTTATCATATAGTTATATATCATGTAGATTTATTTTATTTGATCATTTATTATTATTTTTTTTAATTATTATTTTTATTTTTATTATTATTATTATTATTATTATTATTATTATTATTAAACATAATTGTTTTTGTTTGAATTGGTTGCAATATCATCTAAATAAAGAAAACAGTTTTATTTTACCATTTCAGTACTGTGAACATATCTCCACCAGGTACTCTGCTGATATTTTACCCATTATAGAGCAATGGTACGTTCTATTGACATGACTATGATATTGTTACTCCATAAAACCTATTCTTGTAATATAAGATGAGATACCTGAGCTGACACCTTTGGCTTAGGTGATATGTGAATGCAATGTTTTAGCAAGCAAAAATTCATTTTTTCTCAACTAATGGTACATAAATAATTCATATCATAGCCAGGCCAAAATTTTACATTTCTGATAGGGACAAACTCTGGAAAAAAATGAGGGATTGTATGAGGCGTTATCTGTTAGATAAACCTGTTTAATCCATTAAAAAACTGAGGGACAGTGAAAAAATGTCAAAATAACCCTAAGTCTCTAAGTGTTATAGAAAAATTTTTCTATACTCATCAATGTCAAAAGTGAAAAATTAACGTTTTCATTAGCTGTAAGAGATAACGTTAACCGGGTGAACGTGGATGCTGGCTAAATGCTAACTAACATTAATCCAAATAATGTTGACAACGTTTTTGAAGACACAATGCATAACAATTTTACCAATTTTGAAAAACTTCAAATATTTGTTACCTGGCACAGATATGGTCGCACGGCTGTCCTTATAATTATGTTTGCGTTCAGGCACCGTCCTCCCTGCTCTGCTGTACATACACCAGCTACGAGAGGGAGGGGCAAGGGCCAGCTTGTGCAGCAAAACGAGTGAACTGTATGTCACTAACATTTAAAAGAAAAAATAACAAATACAAAAGTATAATGAATTGCTTATAGGAATAAGCAACTAAACACCAAAAATATTTTTGGGCAGGGGGAAATCTATCTTAGCGAGCCGCCCAAATAAGTTCATTGCATGGGAAACACTGCAGCGGAGTGAAAATTGCTGAGGATGAAAAGGAAAACAGCTTTGACTTCACAGCAGAGGGCATGTTCAAAAAAAACTTCCACTGCCTTTGAGGCTGTTACCTTATTTCAGTATTATATAGGCTAAGCTAATTCTGGCTACTGGAAACAAACTCTCAAGCGTTCAGAAGAGACCAGGACTATGCCTGCAGTCAAAGGCGACAGTAGCCATTTTATTTTGGGTATATCATTTTAGGCTAGTCTTTTTTTTTTTTTTTTTTTTTAATGGGGGGTGGGGGGTCGGGGTTGGAGGGCTTCAGATGGGGTCAATAATAGATAGCATTTAACAATGTGTTTATCATAAAGCTGTGTTTAGGATACAGACAGCACATGAAACTGATCTGTACAATGTGTAAAATTTTCAAAGCAGCTGAAAACTGCAGATTCTGCGTCAACTGCAAAAATGTTCAGCATGAGATACATATGTGTACTGTATTTAATGAGGGCACAAATCACCCTCCATAAGTAATATCCTGAGGTCAAACGTATAATAGCAAGACAAGAATACTGTACCATTTATTTTGCACTCTGATCAAAGATATCATCTCACTATGGCTCTTTCATCGGTCTTAGTTTCTATTGGAGGTCAATTCTGGAGGCTTCTAGTTCCTTTCTCAAATCCTTTGGGAAAAATACATTCATATAAATTTTTTGGGAAATTATGAGGAAATTTGCAATAAATATATTAAGGAAATAAGGCTAGAGAAATCACCCACCCAAAATAGCATAGCACACAAAACTGGGTATTAATACTGCTATTTGATTAGAACATACAGATAGGTGACAAAGAAAAAACTTGGAAGAAATGAGTGGAGAAGTACAATGAATGCAGATGCTTCTATGCTGGTGCAGTGTGTGATACAATTAAGCATCCTAATTAACATCCTATCATGCTCTGTGGCATAGATAAAAATGCTGAGCAGGCCCAGTTTACCTCGATTTTCGATCAAGATTGCAAGAGGAAAAGATCTAAGTAACTAAGACGGTTCATTACTGGGGCACGGATGGCAGGAGCTTCAGTCACAAAGACTGCTCAATTGGCGAGTGTTTCAATAGGAACAGTGACTAAAATGATATCTGCATTTTAGATCTATTGGAGAGAGATCAGTAATGGGTCGGAAATTGTGGTTGATATCGCACATTCGATGTGTTTGACACTTGTGCATTAGTGTGATGTATAAAGGAAAATAGAAGAGCAGCTCTTCCTCAGGTGACTGAGAATGTCTATGCAGGACGTGATCAGACTGTCAGCATTAACAGTGCATCGACAACTACTTAGAGGGATATTATAGTAGGGATGCCATACATAAACCTTCATTACAAAGACAAATTGTACAAATTGCACATTTGAGACTTCAGTGGTGCAAAAAACATAGGCACTGGTCTACAAAAAATTATTGGGGGAAAAGTGATATGGTCAAATGAGTCATCCTTCACCATATTCTTGAAATGGGTGAGTACATGTGTGGTGTACATAAATAGAATGGTACAGGCCTGAATCCTTGACCCCTACTAAAAATGGTTTCAGTGGCTATGTTATGCTGTGGGGGGCATTTTCCTGGCATGGTTTGGGTCCACTTGTCCCCTTAGAGGGAAGGATCACTGCAAATCAATACAAAGTTATTTCAAGTGATCGCCTATAACCTATGAGGAAAAAATTTCTATCCAGATGGGAGAGGTCTCTTCCAGAATGACAATTGCCCCCATCCACAAGGCACGGAGGGTCACTGAATGGTTTCATGCGTATGAAAATGATGTGAATCATATGCTATGGCCCTCAGCTACCAGATCCCAACCCAATTGAACACCTATGGGAGATTTTGGACCATTGTGTTAATACAGCGATCTCCACCACCATCAAAACATCAAATGAAGGAATATCTTTTGGAAAGAAGGGAGGAGAGTTTTCTCTAGCATAACTAAAGTTATGGTACCACCAAGTACCACTCTAAATTCCCTAAGCCTTCAAGCAGGGCCCCTCTGTCTCCAGGCCACAACCTCCCAACGACAACAAGTTTGAAATATAGTCTATGAGTGTATCTATGCATGTGCGTGCTCTTCTCTCTGTCTTATGTATTTCTAGAAACCCAAACTGGGAGGCTTGGCCTTTCACCTCGTTCTCTCCCCCCCCTCCATTCTGAACTGGGAGTCTTGGCCTTCCACCCTGTTCTCACTCTGCCATCCTGATAAAGGAGAAACCGGCTATGACGCCATACTGCCCAGGACTCTGAAAGCAACTGATAGATCAAAGACTAAACAATTATTTCTGATTTAAAAGATTGTTTAGACTAAGTGGTCACCAAGTGCCTATGTAGTATCTTGTGTTAGACAGGGCATAATCAGTCGTGTACCTTGTTATTTGAATGGACACAGCCAATCGTTTTCTTTGTTGAATTTTACTGTATGCTTTACTGTTAAGACACTTTTTGCTAATAAAAGCAGGGACTGCCCCTGATTTCGTCAGTTCGGCCTTATCCACCTTGTTGTGAGTAGTTCCCGGACTCTGAAACACCTCGTCGTGCCTGGTTATTCAAGTGAGAGAATTTTCTCTGCCCAACAGGAAGAATGGTGTTCCTTCCCTCCAGTAGAGTTCCAGAGACTTGTAGAATCTATGCCAGGGTGCACTGAAGCTGTTCTAGCAGCTCGTGGTGGCCCAACACGTCAATAAGACACTTATTTCGTTTTTTTCCTTTAAATTGTCACCTGTTTGTATGTCTACCATCTTATCAAAATGATTTGCACCACATTAAACATTTTATAAATGGCAAAAAAGTGATTGCTACATCATACCTGTAAGTGTCCTTTGCAGTAAAAACCTTGTGCTTCAGGGGATTTTTTCCCCCTATGTTTCTTCTTTCTGTAGACGTTTTTACCTTCAAGTATAAAATTCCAGATGTATGACAAGGGGGCAATTTGTCTGACATTGTTGCCCACAAATCTAACAAACACATAAATCTGACATCTAATGTTAATGATTCATACTCCAACCAGAGCAGACCATTGTGGGCACATATAATTCCCTGTTGGTCATCGAATTACCAACAAGCTACATAGAGGGACGTGCCAACAATGTGTCTTTATAATGTTACCTTGGACAACCAAAAAACGAAACTTTCCCAAGATGTGGTCACGTCATGAGTGACTAAACTAGCATCGCAATGCAACATTGCCACAATATAGTGTGCTAGCTGGGTACCAGTTTATCACTAGTTTGACATAGCTGGATTACCAGAAGGGAGGCAGAATGTTCTGCCCACAACATAATCAGAACGGGCGTTCCACGCACAAACATAAAACAAAACTGGCATCAGGGCTCACTTTAACAGGTCATTTAACAAGGATATATACAAAATTAGAGCAGATAAGGATATGAAATAATTTCAAAAGTGCACTGAAAGTTCAACAATGTTACTTTTTTACTTTACAAAAATTATGAATTATGCAAATTTGACTCTGTTTACAAGCAATTGTGTCTGCTTAACTGAAATCAATGAGGTCATTATAAATGAAGAAAAAGCCGTTCTCAACGTACAAAAATGCCATTGAGAAAAAAAAAGTACTTGAATAGTACTTGACACATACACTTTGAATGACCACATTCTATTCAGATGGTAAGATGAAAAAAAAACAAGGCCAAGTTACTTGAAATAATTTAGGAAACATTGGGTACCAGTATTGCTTTGGAATATGGCAATTTTAATTTGTGTGAACAAAAATAGCCAATATTGTTTCTTGAAACTTAGCCTAATTTTGATATCAGCACTTTTAGTATCAGGCCTAGAATTAGCAAGTCTTAATTACTTCTAGACAGTGCTTTGTATGCATGACTAACTTGTCATTTTTGTACATTGAAAACATGTTTTATTCAGATATCATTTCTTTTTGTACTGTGTTTGTTATGAGTAACTGATAACAGTAATGCATATAAACATACGTTATAAGAGTCATGTATACACATACATACATACAAACACACATACATTGTAGCCAGTCTCAGATCTAGAGCATGGACTCAGTCTTTTCCATGTAATTTTATGCACATGCTAAATTATGTGCCTTTGGTCAAAAGGGTAATATCAGATTCAGAAGTCGTGTTAATGTAGGATTCTGCATTTTTTACAAACTGAAGATGAAAATACACTGCATTCTACATACGCAGACATTGGCCTGACATCGGTGTTATTTAGCCTATTAGGGGTCCAAGCAGCAAAGCTGGTGGAACCCTATTATATCTGTTAGGATTATTAGGGGTCCAAGCAGCGAAGCTGGTGGAACCCTATTGTATCTGTTAGGATTATTAGGGGTCCAAGCAGCAAAGCTGGTGGAACCCTATTGTTTCTGTTAGGATTATTATAATTATTATTATTATTATTATTATTATTATTTTTCTCCGCTAAAAGTGTCTGAGGCTCAGAAACCATACGTCCTAGAGCAACCAAATTTGGCAGGTGGGTTCCTATGGCCCCCCACTACTCAAGCACTAAAAAGCACCTATGTCGGCCAGATGGTGGCGCTATAACAAAGGGTTATGCGTAAAAGGCCATAACTCCCACACCATAAGTTAGATCAACACAAAACTTCATCGACCTATGCATCTGAACGTGCCCTATAATTTTGCCATTGGCACCACCTATGTCCGCCATATTGTTTGGCCGCCATTTTAACTTTTTCCTTGGGGCGTGGAAGCTGTCTCCACTAAAATGTCTGAGGCTCAGCAACCATAAGTTGTAGACTAACCAAATTTGGTAGGTGGGTTCCTATGGCACCCCACTACTCAGGCACTAAAAATCACCTATGTCAGCCAGATGGTGGCGCTATAACAAAGGGTCATGTTTAAAAGGTCATAACTCCCACATCGTAAGTCAGATCAACACAAAACCTCATCGACCGATGCATCTGAATGTGCTCTACAACTTTGCTATTGGGACCACCTATGTCCGCCATATTATTTGCCCGCCATTTGGTCGTTTTTATTAGGTGGGGTGCGGAAGAGCTGTGGCTCCAAATCTAAACGGTTACGACATCTAGTAAACTTCTTTACGGCAAACGACATCCATGGCGACGCAAGTAATCCGACACCGTAGGGTCTAGTTTTTATCAGTGAGGGGACGGTCTGACCCTCGGGTAAGCCTTGGAAGACAGTGCCACCCAGAGTGCATACTAGGATAGGCTACCAAAAGTTTGTTAGTAAAAGCTTTCTGAGAGGATGAATAATTACTTTTCTTTGGCATGGATCCATTTGAAGACAATAACGGGTGAGTTTGTTTAGGCTTTAAATCCGTCATTATGCTGAGAGAAATCGTATTCTCAATGTAATCTCTAAATTGACTGTAAGGTTAGGGTTGTAACTAGTTAGCTATTTTGTAGGTGACTTAGTTAATGCACTCCTCTTAACTATTGCTTGTATTTTTGCATAGACTGCGTTGTTGCTGTTCTTGTTTGTGTTAGTGTTAATCAGTTTAACCTACAGGGTCCAAGTTGAACCATACGGTTGTTCCCTGCACTTAGAACGGTAGGCTGCTGCCCTCTAGGGTTTTCACTTGTTCCTGGTTATGGTTATACATTTTGTTGTACGTCGCTCTGGATAAGAGCGTCTGCCAAATGCCTGTAATGTAATGTAATGCAATATTCCGTAGCAACAAGGTAAACCCGACATTAGCCCTAAAATATGCAAATACAGCGGCGAAAACGCTGCTCACTGAATGACGAAATAAGCGAGACGAACTTTAAAAAAAAAAAATTATACCATGTCATTCTACAGTCAATATCTGGGACTAAACATTGAATAAATGTACAATTTTACCATTGGTTTTACGCGTAGAGATGTCCCTTTTGCGAATGAGTGGTCATATATTGTCTTGGACAAACCGTTTGCGAAATATATGCGCATCTGTCACGCCTGGCTCGGCTATCTTCAATAATAGCTGTGCGTAATACCACACCTGTTGCTTACGGCGTTGTCGCCCTTTTTAGTACAATTTGGCTTGATTGACAACTCATTTATTTCGTAGGTGAGAGTATAAGCTTTCTAACGATGTATAACATGTCTGATTTTGCTTTTGGAATAGTGTTTTATAGGTCAGCGTAACCAAAATTTTTCTGATCTGCCAATGTCTAAATAAATAAAACGGTAGTCTACTTTGCACGCAGCATGCAATTCGCGAGTTGATATTACGTCTTTTTTCCGTTTTTTCTCAATGTCGTATTTATTATTTGAAATGTGCATTCATTGGTTATTATTCTATCTGTCTCTGTGGCGCTCTGAAATGTGCATTCTCTGCTAAACTGAGCAATGGATTGGAATATGTGTCTGACGTAGTGTTGCACGGTATACCAAAACTTCAGCACTTTCTCTGCACTTAAAAAAAAAAAGAAAAGAAAAAAAGAAACGGTTCGGTATTAGAATATTCCGACGTTCGGTAGTTTTGAGTCAAATGTAAAAGCCAGGGAAAATTGTCTCCCGCATTACTGATTGAGAGGATGAAAAGTGTAATTTGTCAGAATCTTCGCTAGAAGGCAGTAGCAACTAAGGTTGCCAAGTGAGGTGACTTGCGCTTGTGCACTCAGCTCCTTGATACAGCGCAAGCTTTGACTCAGTTCACTTCAGTAGCAATAGGTGTTCCAATTTGGAAATATTTTATTATAGATAGATGCTGTATTGTTATTAAAATATGCTGTTTTTAGATCTATTTAAAGGTGAAAGACCTGTTTTAAAGAGTATTTAGTTCACAACTGTTTAATTTTTGAAATATATTTAACATATTTTTCTATTGTGCAGTGTTGTAACACTATAGGCCTATGTATATTAAATATGTTGAAGAGGCTTCAACTTAAAGGTTGTTAATGAACCAGGTTGTTAATAAACCATGAATTCGAAAATGAGGTCAACCCTTGTGGACATTACGTTTCTGATCTATTAAGGTAATTTCAGTATCGTTAGGTACCGAGTATCGAATTAGCATCGTTTAAGTTTCAAGTATCATTTCAGTATTGAGTATCGTAATACTAAACCTGGTATCAGTATCAAAGTCAAAATTTTGGTATCGTGACAACACTAGTGTGACGCCTTTAGTTGCGGCGCAGAAACACTGCAGCTGTGCATACACGCCGGACCATCTAAGTGTTACGACATAGTAAAGGCCTTTACGGGAAGCGGCCAGGACACATCCATGGCGATGCAACTAAGTCATCCGGCAGCGTCTCTTAGCACAAAATTGGCCATAAGTCATCAATATTTCATACGATCATCATGATATTCAGTAGATATGTTGGGTGAAGGCATATGATCATGAGGACAAAGCCTTTTTAAAATCGCTCCATAGGGGGCGCGATGGTGCCAATGCTTGGACCCCTCCCAACGCCGCTTGCGGCTTTAATTATTATTATTATTCTCCGCTAAAATGTCTGAGGCTCAGCAACGATAAGTTGTAGACCAACCAAATTTGGTAGGTGGGTTAAACATAGGTGTTTTGTCAGGCACTACAAAACACCTAAGTCGGCCAGATGGTGGCGCTATAACAAAGGGTCATGCGTAAAAGGCCATAACTCCCACACCGTAAGTCAGATCAACACAAAACTTCATCGACCGATGCATCTGAATGTGCTCTACAACTTTGCTATTGGGACCACCTATATTTTTTGCCCGCCATTTGGACTTTTTTATTAGTTGCGGTGCAGAGCTGTAGTTCCAAATCTGAAGTGTTATGACATCTAGTGAACTCCTTTACGGCAAGCAGCTAGAAGACATCCATGGCAACGCAACTAAGTAATCCAGCACCATCGGGTCTAGATTTTATCAGTGAGGGGAGGGTCTGAACTTCATAATGGACAGTATTATCTATCTGGGCATTCATAAAAATATTCTTTCACCACTCAAAAATCGTATTCCGTCATAGCAACAAGATAAACCCGACAATAGCCCTAAGATATGCCAATATGGCAGTGAAAACGCTGCTCACTGAGTAACAAAATGAACGAGAAAAAAGGATACCATGTCATTCTACAGTCAACATCTGGGACTATATATTGAATAAATATACAACTTTACCGTTGGTGTTATGCATAGAGATGTCCCTTTTGAGACTGAGTGGTCATATATTGTCTTGGACAATCCGTTTGTGAAATATACGCGCATCTGTGCTGCCTGGGTACCTTCAAAAATAGCTGTGCGTAATACCACACCTGTTTTTTACGGCGTTGTCACCCTTTTTATTACAGCCTGGCTTGATTGACAATTCATTTATTCAGTAGGTGAGAGTATAAGCGTTCTAACAATGTACGCTATAACATGTCTGATTTTGCTTTTGGAATAGCATTTTATCGGTCAGCGTAAGCAAAAATTTTCTTATCATCGCATTCCCTTACGCATGGGGTAGCAGTAAAAGACGCTGCACCTAACGAAACGTTGTCAATGATCTTTCATAATTTCTTGGAAAATACTATTATTATTGAGGACTTCTGGGCATAGCTAAGCCATATGTTTGCTGATAGGTCTATCTGACATCATTTTCTGGAGCAAAACAGAAGCAGATAGGACTGTATCATTGCTTTACTGTTTCGGTCTCTATCTACCGAACATATAAAATGTCATCATTGCTATGTAAGTATTAGCTACTGTTCAAAATATTTCGGTTTGTTCCGTTGCTACCATAATAACAAACTTTCTTGTGTCTACAGCTGCAGTTTCTTGCTGCAATTACTAATATTGAATATAAACAAGACGCAGTTTATGCCAATGTCGAAATAAATAATACGGTAGGCCTACTCCGCGGGCAGCATGCAGGTAGCAGGGATGGCGAGTTGATATTTCGTTTTTTGTTTTGTTTTTTTTCAATGTCATATTTAAATATGTATTATTGTTCTATCTGTCTCTGAGGCGCTCTGAAATGTGCATTCTCTGCTAAGCTGAGCAGTGGATTGGAATATGTGTCTGACGTAGTGTTGCACGGTATACCGAAACTTCAGCACCTTTTCAGTACTTAAAAAAAAAAAAAAACGGTTCAGTATTACAATTTTCCGATGTTTGGTAATTTTAGGTAAAAGCCAGGGAAATGTGTCTCCCGCATTACTGATTGAGAGGAAGAAAGGTGTAATTTGTCAGAATCTTCACAAGATGGCAGTAGCAACTAAGGTAGCCAAGTCAGGTGATGTGCGCTTGTGCATTCCTCCTCACTGATAAAGTACAAGCTTCGACTCAGTACACTTGAGGGCAATAGGTGTTCTAATTTGGAAATATTTTATTATAGGAAGATGCTGTATTGTTATTAAAATGTGCTGTTTTTAGATCTATTTAAAAGTGAAAGACCCGTTTAATTATTTAGTTTACAATTGTTTAATTTTTGAAATATATTTAATATATTTATCTATTAGTGTTGTAACACTACGCTTATGCTTATTAATATGTTGAACAGGCTTCAACTTAAAGGTTGTTAATAAACCAGGTTGTTAAACCGTGAATTCGAAAATGAGGTCAACCCTTGTGGGCATTACGTTTCTGATCTATTAAGGTAATTTCAGTATCGTTAGGTACCGAGTATCGAATCAGTCTCGTTTAAGTTTCAAGTATCGTTTCAGTATTGAGTATCGAGATACTAAACCTGGTATAGGTATCAAAGTCAAAATTTTGGTATTGTGACAGCACTAATCTGACGCCTTTTTTAGTTGCGGCGTGGGAGCACTGCAGCTCTACATACACGCCGGGCCATCTAAGTGTTATGACATGCCATCTAAGTGTTACGACATAGCAAAGGCCTTTACGGCAAGCGGCTAGGACACATCCATGGTGACGCAACTAAGAAATCCGACAGCGTCTCTTAGCACAAGATTGGCAGTAAGTCATCAATATTTTATACAATCATCATGATATTCGGTAGATATTTTGGGTGAAGGTATATGATCATGAGGACAAAACCATTTTAAAATCGCTCCATAGGGGGCGCAATAGTGCCAATGCTTGGACTCCTCCCAACGCCAATTGATCATAATATTTACACAGCTGTTGTTCAATATAAATATTATTTGGATAACAACATAATGTAAAACAGAGCGAGCTGTGTATCAGTTGAGAGAGCATGAGCCCCCAATTAAGCACATAATTTGTGGTGAGTAATGCAGCGTACCCGCGTGTAAACATGCAACGTAACCCATTTAAGAAACGCTTGTGGATTACAGTTAACCTCATCTGGAATTTTACAGTATGATCAAGGTTTAGCATTGGTGCTTTGATATATTTGAGATAAGTAAAAAACATAACTGCAAGGACAAACGGCCCAATTCAAACTGTAACAAGCTGCCACCATCAGAAAACCAACACAAATCCCCTTGAAAAGCACTTTATGTACTCACAGGCCCTGAGGGGCCCAGGGGCCCTCACATTGTAAGCGCCCAGGGGCCCTAGTGGTCAGCTTACGTTTTAAACACTAAGGGGTCTGGGGGCCCTCACTGTAAGCGGCGAGGGGTCTGGGGGGCAGTAGTGGTGAGCTCACATTTTAAACACCAAGGGGCCCGGGGACCTTTACATTGTAAGCGCTGAAGAGTCTGGGGGGCCCTAGTGGTTAGCTTGCGCCGTGCGCACTGAGGGCCCTGGCATTCAGCTTCCTTCGGAAGCCTTGGGCCACGCACCACGCGCAGCCTGAGGCTTGGAGGCCCCCCTGGCAGTCCGAGGCTCCGGGGCACTGGCCCGGTCCATAATCCAGCCATGCTTTCAGCTGTCCATACAGCAGTTCCGTATACAGCTGTTCCAGTTAGTGTTATGCCATCGAAGTCAGAGAGTTCATTATTAAATTTTATGCAAATATGTATTATGTTAACTTGAGTGTCAACTTGCATATTATCAATACCACGTTAACCAATACTCCCAAATACGCAAGCATGCCGTGAGACCATTTTGACCTAAACCCCAAATGAATTTCAATATTAACTAGGTAAAGTAACAGCAAACCTAGCATAAAGCTAACGTTATTTTGCTTTTTAACCCGGTTGAGAGGGATAAGAAAGACGCCAACACGTGCATGACCACACTATTTTAAAAAGCAAAAATAAGTTATGGGAATGTTCTTAAATAATGTCACAACAAAAATAGTGCTTGTATAACAAGAAGGAATAATTTTTTCCCGAAAGAATCATTGGGCTTCATTCACAAAATGTATACGATCACATCTGATCAAAAACTGCGTATAAGAACGTTTCTAAGAACATTTCGGCTTTCATATTTTTTTTCTTATCTGTAGGCTAATTGTTCATGGCTGTTTCCTTATGTAAATGACATGAACAGGACTGCGCATAAAATTTACAAACAACTAGCATTCATCATCTCATATATCTGGGATATGCACAAAAACAATGGTCTGCACGTGTCATGAATCGCATAGATAAAAATTAAAAATAATTTAAAGGAGTAACATGGTGGTTGAACGTGACACTTCCCAGTTGTCTTTAGGCAACAAAACAAATGTGCATAATTTTTTTATTATTCAGTAATTTCAATGTACTTTAAAACATATTTTTCTAAGCCTAAATTTCCCACTATAAAAGTTCACCCGAACCGGTGAACATTAGCTAGCTAGCTAAATGAATATAACCAGAAATAATCTAATAGTCCTTAAAAGGCACTCTAATTTAAGTGAACCTAACGTTAGTCAAATATTTGCATTGTCTTGGCTGTAAGCCAGTGGCGCAAACTATGGGTCTCGAGTTATCCATGGGTTTACAGGGCGTGGAAAGCGGAGTGGTTACTGTGTTCGTGACGCACCAAGTTGACAACTTTCTCAACCGGTTGAAAATAGGACGATAAATTTAAAACGCATGTTTCTCCAAAAATGCAGAACGGACATATTTAATACTTTACTCATTGTGTTTCTTCAATGCCTCTTGTGCAAATAGCACATAAAACCGAGAAGGTGTGAAAATCACCATGGTACTCCTTTAAGAAAAGTTTTGTGAATGAGGCCCATTGTTTTCATAAAATCATAAAATGAATGACCAGAAGTTTTTGCATAAAACCAGTGCAAATAGAACTATCAATCAGAGTTTTGCTTGACAACGCTAAAACAATATGGTCAAAGGGCCATGAAAGAATATTTCAATTTCATCTGATTAAGTGATGAAAATTAGTCATGGTAAAAGTAACTAATATATAATCATTGCTGGTAACTGTTGTATAAGGTAACTAGCCGTGTAATAAGCAAGATAATGACAACATTGTCTTCAGATGATTACAAAACACAGGGCCAAGTTACTTGAAACTATTTAGGAAACATTGGGTAGCACTGCTTTGGAATACAGCTTGTTTAATTTGTGTGAGCCAAGATATTGTTTCATGTAACTTGGCGCAATTTTGATAGCTATCAATACTTTTACAGGTCTAGATCTGAATGAATGACTTATAGATAGTGCCATGTATGTGTGAGTAACTTGCCATTTTCGTAAGATGAAAACGTGTTTTTCATCAGTTTAGTTTTACTGTATGAATAACTCAAAATATTGGTTCATGTTGTTGAAAAAATTAAGTTGTACAGATGATGCGTTTCCTCCCACAAAAGTAATTACATGGCAAGGGAAGCGGCTAAAGTTTAAACTCATATAAAAGAAAACAACCTTCATTTTCAGACGATTTATATGTTGTTGTTTGATTATACAGTAGCATTCATGACATTAAGCATTTAAAATAAACTGTCAAAACATGTCTTCTGAAAAATCTCCAAAACTGTCTTTACACCCCATCGACCAGCATGGCCAGAATTAACCTATTAGTCTTGCTGGTCAACCACCTTAACCAATGTAGATATGAAAAATACCAGTTTATGATATAAGACTACCTATATGGTCTACCATTTAAAACCATCGTAGACCACCAACTGAAAGCACCAACCATCAAAAGCTGGTTTCAGCGGATTTTTTTCGGCAGGTTTGTGAAACATAGGTAGGCTAAAACTTTGCAGCTGTAACTTGGCCTCATTTGTATCCTGATTATTAAAGATGTAGGTTCTTTAACATAGGCCTATAGAAAGTGTAAGCAAGTTACATTATTTCACACTGAAAGCGTCGTTTTGGAATTCACCATACACGATAACTACACGGCTAGCAGTTAGCAACAAACATTCACGTTTTATCACAGTACTTGAGCCACGTTTATCTGTTAACATTAATTTAGCAAGGCAAAATACTGGCATAAGGATACGTAATCAGCTAAAAGAGATTGCAATCACAGATAGCCAGACATTTGGTGTTGGAAGTCATTTCAATTTAATGACTTCCAACACCAGAAACACTGTCACACCAGAAGTCATAACGAAGCCAGTAGCCTACATTGAGCAAGCAATCAACGCAAGACAACAACCTAACGTATCACTTCAGCTAATTAGCTAGCTGGACGGTTGTGAAATAAACTCAATAGCACAGCGTCAGGATCGTTTCAACTAAATAGCGAAGGACATAAAATAAGGTTTAACGAGCTTCTTTCCTTTTTATTAAGGATATAACGTTACCCCATCACAATCAAGCCAAGTTAAAATGTTTCAGTACAATCCTAGTCGAATCTAATTTATTTTACCGAAATGCATGCACAACGCCAGGTAGAAATTGATTAAGCGTGTAAAACTGTTAGATATACATCAGAATTAATGAATAAAGGCTACCTTCCTGAAAAAGTTCAGCTTTACCGAATATGCAATTACTTTAGTCAACTATGATATCTGTAAACTGTTTCAGGATATCGGTTGAGGCGATTTAAACACATTTATACCAAGGCTAGTATAACGTTACCCACCATGCCACGTGTGCATCAAAGTGAAATGTTAGCCTCTAACGTTAGTCATGATGTTGAAATCACATAAGATATTCAGCTACAAACAAGGGTAATTTTGAGTAGTTGACTCGTGTTTGCTCGTACAGGAACACTGCGATTCGGTTAAACGTTATGGAGGTGCTTTACATAACTAATCAAAAACCTGAATGCATCTTCGTCTGACACTTGTAGCCAACTAATAGCACAGGACATAGGGATTTCTTGTTGCAATCCTTCCTATTAGTAAGTAGTCACCTAACTAACCTGTGGTCTACGGGCAGCCGCCTGCTTCACGCGGTCCACCACTGCTTGCAGTGCCTTCCCGATCTCCTCCGACATTCCTATTTTCCACATAACCTGAAAATCAGAACTGCCCCATCAAATCTTCCCGTCTTCTCAAGTCCTTGACGTTAAAGATAGATATGTTGGATTGCCAATGGCGTACCGAGGTCAGGCGTAGTATTGTCACGTGATGGCTCCGGAAGAGAATTTTTCCATAAGAAGCAGAAGAAGGTAGGCGGTGAACCTTAGAGTGCATATTATGTCGAGACAGCGACTCCAATAGAAACCTATGGGGACTAAATTATAACCAGGAAGTATCGTTTTTTCGTTCAACAGACATGCTCAGTTGTGTCCTTGGTCACGTGCCTACATCACGTGTACAGGCAAACATTGGCTAAAATAATTAAGAAACAAAAAACGAATATATTTGTCTGTGTGGTTGGAAAAAAATATTTTACTTCGGAAAAATAATAAGAGATTTTTATTTCTAATATAATACACAGAGTTAACATCAATATTTGAGAGAAAGTATTTTATTTTGGCTGTAAAAAATGAATGGAGCCCAATGGAGGAACTTGCTTTTTGAGCGAAAATCATAGATATCACCAGGGGGCGATATTACTTCCGGTGCTGAGTTTGAGAACCGAAAGCTGGCCCCCTGCGGTGAACAGGGGGCCAGGGATTGCCATTCAAACTCCAGTGGTTACTCCAGGTATTGCAATTTAGTAAGCCTCCGGTGACAAAAAGCAAATTTCCCCATTGAAGTCCATTCAAAACTACGAATTTACCCTGGCCAAATTAAATTACTTTGGACAGAATTTTTTAGCTCTTTTAACTTTTTATTCAGTGGCAGTCGACTGTTATAAGTAATTATATCTAGCTAGCAGGCTAGCCACAACCTCTGACTGGTTTACATCCTAGGGAGGTCAGACCTGTTTTGGCGATCTTTCAGAAAACATATTTTGACAGTTTCTTCTTAATGCATAATGTCATAAATTCTACAGTATAGTCAAATAACAACATATAAATCGCTAATTTGCCAGTAACTGTTGTTTCATATAATAGGATTAAAAATTAGCCGCTTCGCTCCGCATGTAACCAGTCGTTGGAGGGAAACACATCATCACCTGTGCAACTTTGAGGGTGGGGTTATCGGTTTTCCTTCAACAACGTGAACCAATATTGTGTGGTATTCGTACAGTAAAACAAATAGACTATGCATTTACTGGTATGTATTGTTATGAGATGCATCATTTAATGAAAAGTGTACTCTCAATACGCAATACGTGCCAAAATGTCTCAGTTTCAAACTGCGGCCGTGTGGCTTCAAAATTCCATTGCAGTTAGGGACTGGGATCGACCAGGCTCATGTCCCCATTTTCACCCTAATAAAAAAAACACCCATTCGTAAAACTAAAATCCTTTATACCATACTGTAGACATGGTCTTATAGAAAAAATATATGTAAAAATATTGTTGTTCAAACAAGTTTTCCCGGTGACTTAGCCATCAGACGTACACTAGCAGCAGGTTAAGCTGGCTATGGAATACTTTTTCTTTTACTTTTACTTTTATTCGGAATCCAGAGACAAAGCATATCTCCCTTTTCATCATAATTACCGAAAACATCCATTCGTAAAACTCAAATACTTATACCACAATGTAGACAAGACCTTGACGAAGACGTACATGTAAGGATCGTGTTGTTTAAACAAGTTTCCCTATGACTTAGCCACCAGAAAACATGTAGCCTACACTGGCAGGTAGGTCATAGCTAGCTGTGACTGTTCAAACTCCTGGGGATTTGAAATCCAAAGACGGTGCATGTCTCCTATTCATCGTAATTGGGTCAATGACAAATAAGGTTTTCAGCATGAAAAAAAATGAACGTACACTAAAATGCATTTCAAACATATTTTTAAGTCCACATGAATGTTCTTTATGTAATGACAATTGTTTAATTATATACAAAATAGCTGAATGCATTTTTATGC
This sequence comes from Anguilla anguilla, assembly GCF_013347855.1. NCBI lineage: Eukaryota > Metazoa > Chordata > Actinopteri > Anguilliformes > Anguillidae > Anguilla > Anguilla anguilla. The sequence continues at coordinate 26,453,641 of NC_049210.1, read as the reverse complement.
TAGATGGATGTTTTTACTCCCTTAAAAAGGTCAGTTGGTGTAACATGCCTATTTTTAAATTAATACATTTTCTATGCATTTCCAACCACAGGAATCAGCAAACTATCTGAGTTTGGAGAGGCTTAAATACATTTAACTTAAATTTTATTTATTATAATTTTTTTAGGTATGGTACATTTTTAGCCATTCACTAAGTAAATGCTATTTTGTATGATCGTCAACAATAATTTCCTGTGGACAAACTTGTCACAAAACTTGCAAAAGCTATTTGTATCCCTAGTAAACAAGCTCAGTATTTAATGTTTTGATATAGCATTGCAATAGTATTGTGAATTAATAAATATAAAACTAAAAACATTGGTTACCCCATATGACCGTGATGGTTACCCCAACTGATATTATAGTTAAATCCAGATATCATGGCCTGATATTTAATTAGAATTGAACCACATGTGTTCTGCTGGTAATGTAAGAATAATATAGCAAGAACACTTACTACATTTCTGCACTTAAATCTTCTGCAGTGGCATACTGGCAGGCAGATTTAGAAGGTATGCATACATAACACAACCAAGTCTAATGTCCACTACCGATAATTAAAAAATCAATAGCCATTGTTCCATGAAGGATATTCAAGAAATCACGACAATCAGAATAAAATATTAATTTAATTATAGATTTTAATATAAAATATAACCATAACCAATACTGCATTCTGCATTCAATGTCTAACAAACACATTCGATTGAAATAATCGCTTCATAAAATATTAAAAACGTAAACATAGTGTCAAAGAACACTTCATAAAGGATTTCAAAAGTGAAAATAATAACATTCATGTCAAAGAACTTGAACTTTATTTTATGTTATTATGAATCTTTACAAAGCTGAATTTCAAACACTAAAACATTTTATTGTTATTCTTAAAATAAAAACAAAGAACATTGAAGTAGTTGAGGTTCGAACATTTAAAACAGAAATCAGTCAAGTGCTGATTTTTCCGTGCTGTGTTTTAATATAAAGGTAAAAAGCATTGAAATAATTGATAGCAAAACATGCTAAAACATTCATGTAAATTCCCCAAGAAACATAAATGATAATTGAATAAAGGCTACATTAGTTAAGTTAACAGGGCTTGCTTCAGATACTAGAGCTTGTGCTATGTTTATTTTTTTCAGGGTGCAATGAGCTTTTGCCAGTCTGTGCTGCACAGTTTGGAGGACCAGGAATTGTAGGGCTCAGGCTCACTGATCGTTTCTTTCACATCTTCTTTAAAGTAGTATGTGATGTCTGGTGTTTCTGGCCAGACAAAGACATTTCTTGTGCCAGACTGTTGCATGCCACTGATCTGGATATTCTCGCCAATCACTCTGAGGACCTGGCCTACAAAAGTACAGCCATCGTAGGACACTATCACAGATTTCCCTGCGAGTTCCTCAAGGACAGCTTTGTCTGGCTGTGCTGTTTGTATGTAATTTTCCTTCAATTTCACTTCAGTTGGATTGTAACATAGGCACAGCTGTGGTCTACTGCAGAAGCAGGACACTTCGCGATGCTGGATTGTTCCTGCTTCCTTAGAAGTCACCTGATGAAGCGTGAGTGTTCCTTTGATAGCAGGCAGTCGGTCTGGCACTGCTTCATCAAACTTGGAGAAATCTTCTATCCAATAGAACTTGATGTTAGACTCTGTGCTTTTGAGCAAATCATAGAGGTCTTTGGGGGTCTGAATGTCCTTTCCCCGCTGCACATGTGCGTCAGTGCAGCGCTTCAGTGCAGCGCTTCAGAGCCCCACCAACACCGTCTGGCGCCCCCTTGCCGTGAGACTTCTCTGAAAAGTTCCACGATACTTGTTCAAATCCCCACAGAAATGGAATTGTGCTTAGCAGATAAAAGTTTTTCTTGTTCCTGTACTGTGTCACAGGACCATCACTCAGAATGTGGACAGTGGTTGGGTGTGGATTTTTTAAAATTATTTCTTTCACAACCGGTTCCATGTGAGCCCACACTGCTCGCTCATCATGCCTTAGGGAGTCCGATATGGTGGCATAGGACTGGGTTCCTCCTGCTGTGTATACTACACTCGTGTGAATTGTGGCCTGCTGCCTACTTTTTCACATGATTTAAAATGGCTTCTTGATATAGGTTACACCAATTGATATTGGATGAAATCCATTTTTGGGACAAAAGTGTTTTAAGTAATGGAATCATTTGAAAATATAACTACAGTACCACATCTTTTTATATCATAACAGACCCATATAAAATTAAGCCAAAATATTTAATTAATAGTTTTATTGTAGTTTTAATTATTTTTATGGCATTTTTGTTGTTTGAATTTAGGTTCGGACAGGTTACACCGACTGACATTTAGCACTTAAAAAACTCAAAACTCAACATCAATAGATGTGTTATTAAATAGAGGAGATAGAGACGAGGTAGCATACATTTATTGTTTATTAATGAAAATATTGGATTTGGACACAAAAAACACACGTCACGTCATTGACCCAATTGCAAAAAACACCCATTCGTAAAACTAAAATACTTTATGCAACACTGTAGATAAGACCTTAGCAAAGATATAGCCTACATGTAAGAATCTTGTCCTGGTGACCTGGCTATGGAATACTACTCTATCCAGTGTTGCCAACTTATTTTTCAGGGGAAGTTGCTACAGGCAGGTCGATTTGTTGCTAAAAGTTGCTAAATGACGTTGTGATGTCATTGCATGATGACGTCATTACGTAATGACGTCGTCATTGCATGATGACGTCATTACGTAATGACGTAAAACTGCGTCATTACGTAGAATACACAATGACGTTACTCAAATTGACTGGCCATCTCGGCGAAAAATATGATTTGAAATTTGTTAGTTTAGATTTGTTTGTTTATTGTCACATATTGTTATTTGTAAAAGTAATAAACAAAAATAAAATTAAGTTTGTCTCGTCGAACGCATACTACTTTTTTTATTGATTCTATTTCAATATTACAATACATTGTATAGAAAAATATATATTACAGTTGATCACATTGAAAGATCAGTTGATCACATTGAAAGATATTATATTCATACATGAAACAATATCAGACATATAACAAAAGAAGAAAACAAAAAACAATAAGGACAACATCAAACTGTACAAGGGAAATGTAGATTAAACATCATACAAGTTTTTGTGTAACATGAGAGATCATATTATTTGTTGATGTAGATTTCGTATTACATTTAATGACAATGTAACTTTACTAAATTACATAGCTATTTGCACAGCTAACGCTAGCTACCGGACCATGTCAAGAAAGACAACATTAGTTTAGACAACTGTAAGAAATCTGTCCCTGATGCCAATATGTCTGCTGGCCACACATTCCCTTGATCTTATCATTATCACAATACAGTTGGTACAATGGTAGAATAGCGACAGGGAGTGAGAGATTGGGAACCATCCAAGTCAACAGACGTGCTAATTCAATCACAACAGGACGGCCAATACACTACGGCCTAATTGATAGGTTACAGAACTGACTATATCCTTCTTAGTATGTGTATTCAACACTCCTGATCAAAGCTTTGAAAACAAATAAGAAGCAGCCTCTGGAAAGGTTCGTGGTTCAGTCGGACTCTGCTGAATCCAAGGTGTCATTTGTGCGCTTTGTCACTGCCGGTATTGGAAATAAACTTTGTAGGCTACATTTTCATCACGTTCGAGAGACGTCCTTTTTTCCTTACACAACGTTGCGCACAGTATCCATCTCTCATATCAGGTAACGTTGCGTTAGCTAGCTAGCTAATGTAATTAACACAATCTAATGTCGGCTAACAATTAGAAAAAAATGCTAGCTAACGCTACCGACCAGTACCGACCACGCAAACCGTCTCTCGAATGCAATGCTACCTTGTTGCAACGTTGCAGTGTAGCTAACTTAAGGCCAGTTCAGATCAATGATTCGCAACAAGACTGGGTGCAACTTTCAAAATTCCAAGATGTCTGATTGTAACCGTTCTAAAACTGCACTTGGCGATTTGACAAGGACGGTCTTTTAAAACCTCAGGGCAGGCAATGGCTCTGCTACTAACCAGTTCACACCGCTGCAATTTTCTCTGCAACATTCTAAAACCATTTTGCCTCGTTGCGAATCATTGATCTGAACTGGCCTTAACGTTACCGTTATTTACATTGCCATCGAGTTCATCAATATATTATAATGATCGGAATAAAGCCGGGGTATGTGGAGCAGAGCCGGGTCTGATTTCTGAAGACGTCATGCAGGAGAAAACTAAATAAAAGAATACGGCAGTATGGATTAGCATTATTATTTTATTACGCTTCCTCATATGTTCCTTCAGCCTTTATGCCCTTTTTTATGAAATCTCCTTTGTTTTTGTTTTATTCTTCTTGTTCTGATTGCTAATTTAACACCCAGCTCAGCTTTATTCTCGAACAGTTTAGCTAGCAAAACCAGAAACACCAGGGGTAACATTTTGCAAGGCAGTTGTTTCAAAAATACCACACAACAATCATTCATGAAAAAGACTGCTTATTGTGCACGAGATACATAATTGCACGAGCCACAGCAAATCCCGCAAATTCTTCTCTGCAGTGTAAAGATGTTCATACCGGGCAAAAGGTGGATAAAGAACGTTTGCAGAAATTGATCATCACTAATTCTACCCCAGGTTTGCTACGGCATTTTAACCCGGCTCGGCAGTGTAAAGATATCTTGAGTTAGCCTAATGTTAGACAACAAATGAGTATGTACATAACGTTACTTTTATAACAACCGTTTTTTATTCAGTAAATAGTAAGTGTTATAGTTGGCGTGCCAACTGACTGACGTCACACAGGCGACACTGGTTGGATCTATGGGAAGTGAGGTCCAAAAACACACCTGCAATTACCACTTCTCGCCATTGGCACCGCCATAGAGAACGAAACTGAAATCTTCGAGATTGTCACTTTAAGTGCAGGCACAAATGCTCCTAAATAGAGTCAAGTTCGCATATACACTCACTGGCCACTTTATTAGGTACACCTTGCTAGTACCGAGTTGGACCCCCTTTTGCGTTAATTCTTTGTGGCATAGATTCAACAAGGTGTTGGAAACATTCCTCAGAGATTTTGACATGATAGCATCACGCAGTTGCTGCAGATTTGTCGGCTGCACATCTATGATGCGAATCTCCTGGTCCACCACATCCCAAAGGTGCACTATTGGATTGAGATCTGTTGACTGTGGAGGCCATTTGATTACAGTGAATTCATTGTCATGTTCAAGAAACCAGTTTGAGATGATTTGAGCTTTGTGACATGGAGCGTTATCCTGCTGGAAGTAGCCATTAGAAGATGGGTACACTGTGGTCATAAAGGGATGGACATAGTCAGCAACAATACTCAGGTAGGCTGTGGCGTTTAAACGATGCTCAATTGGTACTAAGGGGCCCAAAATGTGCCAAGAAAATATCCCCCATACCATTACACCACCACCACTAGCCTGAACCGTTGATACAGGCAGGATGGATCCATGCTTTCATGTTGTTGACAGCAAATTCTGACCCCACCATCTGAATGTCGCAGCAGAAATCGAGACTCATCAGACCAGGCAAGGTTTTTAAAATCTTCTGTTGTCCAATTTTGGTGAGTCCGTGCACATTGTAGCATCAATTTCCTGTTCTTAGCTGACAGAAGTGGCACCCGGTGTGGTCTTCTGCTGCTGTAGCCCATCTGCTTCAAGGTTCGACATGTTGTGCATTCAGAGATGCTCTTCTGCATACCTTGGTTGTAACAATGATTATTTGAGTTACTGTTGCCTTTCTATCAGCTCGAACTAGTCTGGCCATTCTCCTCTGACATCTGCCATCAACAAGGCATTTTCTCCCAGAGAACTGCCGCTCACTGGATATTTTCTCTTTTTAGGACCATTCTCTGTAAACCCTAGAGATGGTTGTGCGTGAAAATCCCAGTAGATCAGCAGTTTCTGAAATACTCAAACCTGGCAAGTCTGGCACCAACAACCATGCCACGTACAAAGTTAATTAAATCACCTTTCTTCCCCATTCTGATGCTTGGTTTGAACTTCAGCAGATCGTCTTGACCATGTCTACATGCCTAAATGCATTGAGTTGCTGCCACGTGATTGGCTGATTAGATATTTGCATTAACGAGCAGTTGAGCAGATCGCTGAACTATCAGTGCACTTTTTAATTGCTCTATCTACTCCAATTGTGTATAATTCCTAGTTAAATTACCTGTTAAAGTGAGCCCAGATGCCAATTTTGTTTTATGTTTCTGTGTGGAACTCTCCATTGTGATTACATTGCTGGCAGAACGTTCGACCTCCCTACCTACAGTCAAGAATGCACTCAGCCATTCTGTGTTATTGGAGCTAGCTATTTTCTAGCTACTGTTGTTTAAAGGAGATCGGTGATTCGGTCATAGTCTAAGCTTTCTAAATCCGTAAATGACCTCCCTACGGTTCCTAGCTATTCCTAGCCAGCGTGACCCTGATCTCAAGCATAATTGCCCCGTTGTGAAAAGCGACTGCAGACTGGAACAACTAGCTATTATAATTCACTTGATTTATCTGCTTGCTTTGACTTGAATGCCTCTTAAATGCATGAAATAAAGAAATAAATAGTAGTAAATAAATTTTTTTTACATGTATACTAACAATTTGTAGTAATAAAATACGAGCTTGTCACCTACTGCAATATTGGGTTGTTTTCACTGTTTGTAGGAAAATATAAAATATGGGCAACGACAACCTTTCGATACGATTTGCTGTATTGTAATGTTGTTAGTCCTGCTATCCTAAACTCAGGTACTTACATAATCTAAGCAGTACAAGGTGGAAATTATTCAAGATGTCACTGCCTTGTGATAAATGTACCCCATCACTTGATGCCTGTCCCGGTTAATTGTGCTTTATGTCTGTGTGTTTTTAAAAATCATGAAATACACGCTAAGAGATGACACATCCGCTGAAAATCCATTTGTGTCTTCATAAAAGCGGTGAGTAGTTGCTTACAATTAAAAGGGAACCTAGAAGTGACTTCAAAAATAGCGGTATTCTACAAAAAGTGGTAGCCACTGACGTGATGGTCGGTCTATCACAGCACACATATGAGTGCATTGAACTACGAGTCAGCCAAGAAAAAATAGATAAATAGTCAAAATACAAAAAAATTGTAAAATCTTGAGAAATTAGGCTAATGTATTATTTTATATTCATACAATCGTCATCTTTGTAAATGAGGTTTATCATCTTCACCACGACCACTTCACTGTTATCAGCAGCATAGCATCATTTGAAACATAATTTAAGAGCGGTGGATTAATGTAATCCTAGGTCATGGTTTAATACGTATTCTGATACATCGGTTCTGTGCAAGCAACTCTATAGTTTTATAATCCTGTCAAATGGTCATGTAAAACCATGGAGTCTGTGAAATTAAACACTGATGTCTAGGCTCGGTAGGGACCTTAGCATTAAGTGTCAAGCTCGCATCAACGGAGCGGACACACCAGTTAGCTTAGCCTCAAGTGTCCCTGTGGAGTTGACACACTAGGAAGCTTAGCATCAAGTGTCTAGCTGACCATAACCCAGTCTTCTCTGTTTGTCTTTCTCTTTCCATGGGGCTCCCATCCCCTACTTCGCCCTGAGTCCAAAGACTGCTCCAGCCTGTTTCCTCGGCCTGAATCCCCAGGATCGCTCCAGTCCTGTCCTTTGCTTAATGGTCATGGACTGCTTCAGCCGTGTTCCTCCCCTGCCCATGCCTTGATGCTGTCTGGAGCTCCAGATCCATCATCCGGCTCCTCTAAACTGCACTACTCTAACAATATAATTTAGTCTTCTACTATTCCTGTTAGCTTTCATCTCAGCTGTAACCTGCTCAACCCATTTTATTTGCTGTCTGCCACTTTACACCAGGCTGGCCAGTGGAGGATGGGCTCCCCCTCTGTGAAGTCAAACTGGAGTTTTCAAAAAAAAATATTGGGACTTAGAGGAAGAGAGAAAAAATTAAAAAAACATTTATGTAATTAAAACAAATAAATAAATAAATAAATAAATGGCAAGAATCCATTGACAAACAGAATATTCAGAAAGCAAACCGGATGGAAACAATCTGCCCAAGTACTGCCCAGGGCATTTAAAAGCACTACGCAGCGTCACAGGATAAAAAGTCCGGAAGTGAAGTTAGTGAACAAGCGCCGCATTAACAAAACACCGCATTAAGAGGAAATGCTGTAAATAGTTTCTTAACAGTATTGTGATCTGCGGTAAAACTGTGCAGGACCGATACATCCACAAAGTCCGGAGAGGCAGCCAGTAAGACGCTGAACTTCAAAATAATTTGAGAGACTGTTTCCCTGGTGAAGATCGATAATTTAACTCTTTAGTGTTCATGCGTGCAAGATGGTTTGTCTATTTTCTATAATTTATTGTCTGCTCGTTGTAAATCCATTTGCCAATTTGAGGATGCTTGGCAAGTAGAAATGTGGTGAAATTAATGATAAAACTATGAATCGTAGTTAGCTGCATAGACTTTTAGCTACAGCGTTATGGGCTTACAGTGGGCTCCAGAATTATTGGCACCCTTGATAAATATGCACAAAAAAAGCTAAACAAAAATAGCTAAACTAAAAATGAATACAGTTATTGACACAAGCTTTATTTTCCAACGTGTAAACTAGTGTGCTTGATTAATGATTCATTGGAATAAACCAAAGTCTTAAATTTTTTAATAAAAAAAAATATTTCCCCAAAAAACAGGTTCCACAATTATTGGCACCCCTGGTTTAATACTTCGTGAAAACACCCCTGGCAAAGATGACAGCAATGAGTCTTTTCCTATAATTCATGAGAAGTTTAGAGAACACATTTGGAGGGATTTTTGACCATTGCTCCATGTAGAACTTTTCAGAATCATTGATATCTTTGGGTTTGCGCTTATGGACCCCCCCCCCCCCCTCTTCAGTTCAGACCACAGGTTTTTGATGGAATTTAAGTTTGGAGACTGAGATGGCCATTGGAAAACATGGATGTTGATTTCACTTAAGCATTTCTGTTTAGATTTTGATGTATGCTTGGAGTAATTGTCCTGATGGACAATATACCTATGACCAAGTCCTAGCTTCTTAGCAGAGACAACGAAATTTTCTGCCAGAATTTCCTGGTACTTTGTTGAATTCATTGTGCCATTGATCTAAAATAGTGCCCCAGGACCACTGCCAGCAAAACATCTCCAAAATATAAATGACCCACCTCCATATTTGACCGTAGGTATGAGGTGCTTCTCCTGTATGCATTCCTCTTTTGCCGCCAAACATGTTGATGGTGTGTATGACCAAAACGTTAAATTTTGGTCTCATCTGACAATAGCGCACTCTTCTAGTCATAATTCCAATGAGGTTTGTCAAGCTCCAGATTCTTGGTTTTGTTTATTGTGCTCAGTAAGGGCTGTCGTCATTCCACCCTTCCAAAGAGTTAGTTGGTATGGAGGTGCCATTTTATGTTTTTTTTAGACTTGTTGACCGCAAGAAACAAACCAGGACAAAGACAGGACCCGGTCAACCACGAAGACTGGACTACAAACAGGACAGGTGACAGACATGCCTGGCAGAGTAGGGGAAGCAGGCGAATGCACGGATCTGTAGAAACGAGAACGCAAGGTTAAACAGTAAAATAGAAAAACCCGACGTAGCGCATCTGACGAGCTGAAACAACGATCTGGCAAAGATCTGTGGATGAGCCGAGAATAAATGCTGGCGAGACAGCGTGCAGAATGCGAAGAGCGCAGGTGAGTCAGATCAGCCTTGATCTGAGAGCTGGGGCGAGAGTCCGCCTACGCTGCAACAAAGAACAAAGATCGTATGAAAAAGACAAGATACGTGAGGCTAACAGAAAACATGAGAAACACGAGGAATATGACATATTGTCTATCTTGGCATTCATAAAAATATTCTTTCACCACTAAAAAATCGTATTCTGTCATAGCCACAAGATAAACCCGACAACAGCCCTAAGTGAAAACGCTGCTCACTGAACAACAAAATAAACATTCTACAGTCAATATCTGGGACTAAATGTTGAATAAATATACAACCTTGCCATTGGTTTACGCGTAGAGATGTCCGTTTTGAGACTGAGTGGTCATATATTTGTCTTGGACAATCCGTTTGTGAAATTACGCGCATTTGTCATGCCTGGGTACCTTCCAAAATAGCTGTGCGTAATACCACACGTGTTGTTTACGGCGTTGACGCCCTTTTTAGTACAGTCTGGCTTGATGGACAATCAATTTATTCAGTAGGTGAGAGTATAAGCTTTCTAACGATGCATAACATGTCTAATTTTGCTTTTGGAATAGCGTTTTATAGGTCAGCGTAACCGAATATTTTCTTATCGCATTCAATTACGCATTCACTCTGTGGTAGCTGTAAAACAAAGAAGCTGTTAACGAAACGTTATCAACTTTTCCCCCCGTAAATTATTGGAAAATACTATTATTATTGGGGACTTCTGAGCATAGCTAAGCCATATTTTTGCTGATAGACCTAGCTGACATTGTTTTCTGGAGCAAAACAAAAGCGAATAGAACAGTATCATTTATTTACTGTCTCTGTCTCCATCTACTGAACAATATGCTTTATAATGGCCAAATAGCATTTTATTCATTTTTGCTGAGATTTTGGATATGTTTCTGGGCCCCTAGATATTTTAGACCACTGTACTGACGGAAAGCTTGTAATTCCCACTTGAAAATGATGCAACAGTGAGTTTCTTGAGTCAAAACAGTTGATTTGTAGTGAAATGTGAATATGTTATGATTTAAGTGAAATATTTCCGCAGTTGCCCAAAACAAATCTTACATAAATGTTATGCTATAGAATTAAAATGTTATGCCTGTAGCAACATTTTGAAAATATTTCAAAATACGAATAAAAAATTACACCACCACTCATTGATTCTTTTTATAAATGTATTATTCGCACATGTTGCTTTTTTCATTGGTTCAAAATTTCTTCCAGCTGACAAACCAATCTCTAAAATGTTTTTGCTGTGGTAACAGCTTTTGTTTTTCACCCAGAAAAAAAATACTATGGCCTTTTTGCCATAACATAATATGAATGAAAACATAATATCAAACCATACAAGATAAAAAAAAAAATAATAATAATAATAAACATAACAATATATAAATAAAAAATAATAAAATATATTTAAATTAAAGCCGCAAGCGGCGTTGGGAGGGGTCCAAGCATTGGCACCATCGCGCCCCCTATGGAGCGATTTTAAAAAGGCTTTGTCCTCATGATCATATGCCTTCACCCAACATATCTACTGAATATCATGATGATCGTATGAAATATTGATGACTTATGGCCAATTTTGTGCTAAGAGACGCTGCCGGATGACTTAGTTGCGTCGCCATGGATGTGTCCTGGCCGCTTCCCGTCAAGGCCTGTACTATGTCATAACACTTAGATGGCATGTCGTAACACTTCGATGGTCCGGCGTGTGTGCGCAGCTGCAGTGTTTCTGCGCCGCAACTAAAAAAGGCGTCATACTAGTGTTGTCACGATACCAAAATTGTTACTTTGATACTGATACCAGGATTAGTATTACGATACTCAATACTGAAATGATACTTGAAATTTAAACGATGCTAAATCGATCCTCGGTACCTAACGATACTGAAATTACCTTAATAGATCAGAAACGTAATGTCCACAAGGGTTGACCTCATTTTCGAATTCATGGTTTATTAACAACCTGGTTCATTAACAACCTTTAAGTTGAAGCCTCTTCAACATATTAATATGCATAGGCCTATAGTGTTACAACACTGAACAATAGAAAAATGTTAAAAATATTTCAAAAATTGAACAGTTGTAAACTAAATAATCTTTAAAACAGGTATTTCACCTTTAAATAGATTTAAAAACAGCATATTTTAATAACAATACAGCATCTATCTATAATAAAATATTTCCAAATTGGAACACCTATTGCTACTGAAGTGAACTGAGTCAAAGCTTGCGCTGTATCAGGGAAGTGAATGCACAAGCGCAGGTCACCTCACTCGGCAACCTTAGTTGCTACTGCCATCTAGCGAAGATTCTGACAAACTACACTTTTCATCCTCTAAATCAGTAATGCGGGAGACACATTTCCCTGGCTTTTACATTTGACGCAGAACTACCGAACGTTGGAAAATTCAAATACGAAACCGTTTTTTTTTTTTTTTAAGTACCGAGAAAGTGCTGAAGTTTTGGTATACCGTGCAACACTACGCCAGACACATATTCCAATCCATTGCTCAGCTTAGCAGAGAATGCACATTTCAGAGCGCCACAGAGACAGATAGAATAATAACACATGAATGCACATTTCTAATAATAAATACGACATTGAGAAAAAACGGAAGAAAGACGTAATATCAACTCGGGAATTGCGTGCTGCGCGCAAAGAAGCCTACCGTTTTTTTTATTTAGACATTAGCAGATGAGAAAATTTTCGGTTACGCTGACCTATAAAACGCTATTCCAAAAGCAAAATCAGACATGTTATACATCGTTAGAAAGCTTATAATCTCACCTACTGAATAAATGAATTGTCAATCAAGCCAAATTGGACTAAGAAGAACGACAACGCCGTAATCAACAGGTGTCCTATTATGCACAGCTATTTTTGAAAATATCCGACATTTCACAAACGGATTATCCAAGACAATATATAACCACTCATTCACAAAAGGGACATCTCTACGCGTTAAACCGATAGTAAGATTGTATATTTATTAAATGTTTAGTCCCAGATATTGACTGTAGAATGACAAGGTATAATTTTTATTTTTAATTGTCTCGTTTATTTCGTTATTCAGTGAGCAGCGTTTTCACTGCTGTATTGCCATATTTTAGGGCTAAAGTCTGGTTTATCTTGTTGCTACGGAATATTGCACAACATTACATTACAGGCATTTGGCAGACGCTCTTATCCAGAGCGACGTACAACAAAATGTATAACCATAACCAGGAATAAGTGTGCCGAAAACCCTAGAGAGAAATACCGTTCCAAGTGCAAGAAACAACCGCATAGTTCAACTTGGACCCAGTAGGTTAAACTGATTAACGCTAACACAAACAAGAACAGCAACAACGCAGTGCATGCACAAATACAAGCAATAGTTAAGACGAATTAAGTCACCTACGAAACAACTACATAGTTACAACCCTAAGCTTACAGTCAATTTAGAGATTAAATTGAGAATACGATTTCTCTCAGCATAATGACGGATTTACAGACTAAACGAACTCACCCGATTTTGTCTTCAAACGGACCGTATTATTTATCTAGACATTGGCAGACTACAGCATAAATTGCGTCTTTTGTTTATATTCAATATTAGTAATTGCAGCGAGAAACTGCAGCTCTAGGTCGTTATGTTATGGTAGCAACGGAACGAAGCGGACTATATATGTATTAGGCTACCGTTATTATTTCATTATACCAGCGTGTTTTCGCGCGTTTGCACAGAAACTCAGAACCCATAAATAAAATGGTTTAGCTGTTTCTCAGCATAATGACGGATTTAAAGAGTAAACGAACTCACCTGTTATTGTCTTCAAATGGATCCATGTCAAAGAAAAGTAATGATTCATCCTCTCTAAGCTTTACCGTAGCGTATTATTTATGTAGACATTGGCAGAGTACAGAATAAATTGCGTCTTTTGTGAATATTCAATGTTAGAAATTGCAGCGAGAAACTGCAGCTGTAGACACAAGATAGTCTGTTATGTTATGGTAGCAACGGAACGAAGCGGACTATGTATGTATTACCGTCATTGTTTTATTATACCAGCGTGTTTTCGCGCGTTTGCACAGAAACTCAAAAACTAGCAATAAAATGGTTTAGCTTTTTCTCACCATAATGACAGATTTAAAGACTTAACAAACTCACCCGATACTGTCTTCAAACGGATCCATGCCAAAGAAAAGTAATTATTCGTCCTCTCAGAAAGGTTTTACTGAAAAACTCTGGGTAGCCTATCCTAGCATGCACGCTAGGTGGCACTGTCAGACCGTGCTTTCACTGCTAAAAACTAGAGCCTACGGTGTCGGATTACTTGCGTCGCCATGGTTGTCCCTTGCCGTAAAGAAGTTTACTCGATGTCGTAACCGTTTAGATTTGGAGCTCCAGCTTTTCCGCACCCCACCTAATGAAGAAGTCCAAATGGTGTGCAAACCATACGGCGGACATAGGTGCTCCCAATAGGAAAGTTGTAGAGCACAGTCAGATGCATCAGTCGATGAAGTTTTGTGTTGATCAGACTTACGATGTGGGAGTTATGACCTTTTAAAGTATGATCCTTTGTTATAGCGCCACCATCAGGCCGACATAGGTGATTTTTAGTGCCTGAGTAGTGGGGGGCCGTAGGAACCCACCTACCAAATTTGGTTGGTCTACAACTTATGGCTGCTGAGCCTCAGACATTTTAGCGGAGAAAACTGCCACGCCCCAACTAAAAAGTCTAAATGGCGGGCAAACAATATGGCGGACATAGGTGGGGCCAATGGCAAAGTTGTAGAGCACGTCCAGATGCATAGGTCGATGACGTTTTGTGTTGATCTGACTTATGGTGTGGCAGTTATGGCCTTTTACGCAAAACCCTTTGTAATAGCGCCACCATCTGGCCAACGTACGTGCTTTTTAGTGCCTGAGTAGTGGGGGCCCATAGGAACCCACCTGCCAAATTTGGCCGCTCCAGGACTTATGGTTGCTGAGCCTCAGACACTTTTACCGGAGAAAAATAATAAGAATATTAATAATAATTAAAGCCGCAAGCGGCGTTGGAAGGGGTCCAAGCAGTGGCAGCATCGCGCCCCCTATGGAGCGATTTTAAAATGGCTTTGTCCTCACGATCATATGCCTTCACCCAACATATCTACTGAATATCACGATGATCGTATGATATATTGATGACTTATGGCCAATTTTGAGCTAAGAGACGCTGTCGGATGACTTAGTTACGTCGCCATGGATGTGTCCTGGCCGCTTCCCGTCAAGGCCTTTACTATGTCGTAACACTTGATGGTCCGGTGTGCATGCACAGCTGCAGTGTTTCTGCGCCGCAACTAAAAAAGGCGTCACACTAGTGTTGTCACGATACCAAAATGTTGACTTTGATACCGATACCAGGTTTAGTATCACGATACTCGATACTGATTCAATACTCGGTACCTAACGATACTGAAATTACCTTAATAGATCAGAAACGTAATGTCCACAAGGGTTGACCTAATTTTCAAATTCATGGTTTATGAACAACCTGGTTCATTAACAACCTTTAAGTTGAAGCCTCTGCAACATATGAATATGCATAGGCCTATAGTGTTACAACACTGAACAATGGAGAAATATGTTAAATATATTTCAGAAATTAAACAGTTGTAAACGAAATAATCTTTAAAACAGGTCTTGCACCTTTAAATAGATTTTAAAACAGCATATTGTAATAACAATACAGCATCTATCTATAATAAAATATTTCCAAATTGGAACACCTTTTGCTACTGAAGTGAACTGAGTCAAAGCCTGCGCTGTATCAGGGAAGAGAATGCACAAGCGCAGGTCACCTCACTTGGCAACCTTAGTTGCTACTGCCATCTAGCGAAGATTCTGACAAACTACACTTTTCATCATCTTAATCAGTAATGCGGGAGACACATTTCCCTGGCTTTTACATTTGACGCAGAACTACCGAACGTCGGAAAATTCAAATACGAAACCGTTTTTTTTTTTTTTTTAAGTACCGAGAAAGTGCTGAAGATTTGGTATACCGTGCAACACTACGTCAGACACATATTCCAATCCATTGTGCTCAGTTTAGCAGAGAATGCACATTTCAGAGCGCCACAGAGACAGGTAGAATAATAACACATGAATGCACATTTAAAATAATAAATACGACATTGAGAAAAAACGGAAATAAAAGACCTAATATCAACTCGCCATCTGCGTGCTTCGCGCAAAGTAGCCTACCGTTTTATTTATTTAGACATTGGTAGAGAAGAAAAGTTTTAGTTGCGTTGACCTATAAAGCGCTATTCCAAAAGCAAAACCAGACATGTTGTACATCGTTAGAAAGCTTATAATCTCACCTACTGAATAAATGAACTGTCAATCAAGCCAAATTGGACTAAGAAGAACGACAACACCGAACGCAACAGGTGTGGTATTACGCACAGCTATTTTTGAAAAAATCCGACATTTCACAAACGGATTATCCAAGACAATATATGGCCACTCATTCGCAAAAGGGACATCTCTATGCGTAAAACCAATGGTAAGATTGTATATTTATTCAATGTGTAGTCCCAGATATTGACTGTAGAATGACGTGGTAATTTTTAAAAAAAAGTTAGTCTCGCTTATTTCGTCATTCAGTTAGCAGCGTTTTCACTGCTGTATTGGCATATGTTAGGGCTAATGTCGGGTTTATCTTGTTGCTACGGAATAGTAAATGACATTACAGGCATTTGGCAGACGCTCTTATCCAGAGCGATGTACAACAAAATGTATAACCATAACCAGGAACAAGTGTGTCGAAAACCCTACAGGGCAGTAGCCTACCGTTCTAAGTGCAGGGAACAACCGCATTGTTCAACTTAAACCCTGTAGGTTACACCGATTAACACTAACACAGACAAGAACAGCAACAACGCAGTCCAGGCACAAATACAAGCAATAGTTAAGACGAGTTAAGTCACCTACGAAACAACTACATAGTTACAACCCTAAGATTACAGTCAATTTAGAGATTAAATTGAGAATACGATTTCTCTCAGCATAATGACGGATTTAAAGACTAAACGAACTCACCCGATATTGTCTTCAAACGGACCGTATTATTTATCTAGACATTGGCAGACTACAGCATAAATTGCGTCTTTTGTTTATATTCAATATTAGTAATTGCAGCGAGAAACTGCAGCTGTAGGTCGTTATGTTATGGTAGCAACGGAACGAAGCGGACTATATATGTATTAGGCTACCGTTATTATTTCATTATACCAGCGTGTTTTCGCGCGTTTGCACAGAAACTCAGAACCCATAAATAAAATGGTTTAGCTGTTTCTCAGCATAATGACGGATTTAAAGAGTAAACGAACTCAACTGTTATTGTCTTCAAATGGATCCATGTCAAAGAAAAGTAATGATTCATCCTCTCAAAGCTTTACCGTAGCGTATTATTTATGTAGACATTGGCAGAGTACAGTATAAATTGCGTCTTTTGTGAATATTCAATGTTAGTAATTGCAGCGAGAAACTGCAGCTCTAGGTCAATATGTTATGGTAGCAACGGAACGAAGCGGACTATGTATGTATTACCGTCATTGTTTTATTATACCAGCGTGTTTTCGCGCGTTTGCACAGAAACTCAAAAACTACCAATAAAATTGTTTAGCTTTTTCTCACCATAATGACAGATTTAAAGACTTAACGAACTCACCCGATACTGTCTTCAAATGGATCCATGCCAAAGAAAAGTAATTATTCATCCTCTCAGAAAGGTTTTACTGAAAAACTTTGGGTAGCCTATCCTAGCATGCACGCTAGGTGGCACTGTCAGACCGTGCTTTCACTGATAAAAACTAGACCTACAGTGTCGGATTACTTGCGTCGCCATGGTTGTCGCTTGCCGTAAAGAAGTTTACTCGATGTCGTAACCGTTTAGATTTGGAGCCACAGCTCTTCCGCACCCCACCTAATAGAAACGGCCAAATGGCGGGCAAACCATATGGCGGACATAGATGGTCCCAAAAGCAAAGTTGTAGAGCACATTCAGATGCATCGGTCGATGAAGTTTTGTGTTGATCGGACTTACGGTGTGGCAGTTATGGCCTTTAAAAGTATGACCCTTTGTTATAGCGCCACCATCTGGCCGACATGGGTGATTTTTAGTGCTTGAGTAGTGGGGGGCCATAGGAACCCACCTGCCAAATTTGGTTGCTCTAGGACTTATGGTTGCTGAGTCTCATACATTTTAGCAGAGAAAGCTGCTACGCCCCAACGATAAAGTTAAAATGGCGGGAAAACAATATGGCGGACACAGGTGGTCCCAATGGCAAAGGTATAGAGCACGTTCAGAGGCATAGGTCGATGAAGTTTTGTGTTGATCTGACTTATGGTGTGGGAGTTATGGGCTTTTACGCGTTACCCTTTGTTATAGCGCCACCATCTGGCCGACGTACATGGTTTTTAGTGCCTGAGTAGTGGGGGCCCATAGGAACCCACCTGTCAAATTTGGTCGCTCCAGGACTTATGGTTGCTGAGCCTCAGACACTTTTACCGGAGAAAAATAAGAATAATTAAAGCCGCAAGCGGCGTTGGAAGGGGTCCAAGCATTGGCAGCATCGCGCCCCCTATGGAGCGATTTTAAAATGGCTTTGTCCTCATGATCATACGCCTTCACCCAACATATCTACTGAATATCGTGATGATCGTATGAAATATTGATGACTTATGGCCAATTTTGTGCTAAGAGACGCTGAGACGCTAGCTGATGACTTAGTTGCGTCGCCATGGATGTGTCCTGACAGCTTCCCGTCAAGGCCTTGCCTATGTCGTAACATTTAGATGGCATGTCGTAACACTTAGATGGCCGAGCGTGTATGTACAGCTGCAGTGCTTCCCTGCCGCAACTAAAAAAAGCGCCACACTAGTGTTGTCACGATACCAAAATTTTGACTTTGATACCGATACCAGGTTTAGTATCACGATACTCGATACTGATAAAATACTTAGTACCTAACGATACTGAAATTACCTTAATAGATCAGGAACGTAATGTCCACAAGGGCTGACAAATTCATGGTTTATGAACAACCTGGTTCATTAACAACCTTTAAGTTGAAGCCTCTGCAACATATGAATATGCATAGGCCTATAGTGTTACAACACTGAACAATGGAGAAATATGTTAAATATATTTCTGAAATTGAACAGTTGTAAACTAAATAATCTTTAAAACAGGTCTTTCACCTTTAAATAGATTTTAAAACAGCATATTGTAATAACAATACAGCATCTATCTATAATAAAATATTTCCAAATTGGAACACCTATTGCTACTGAAGTGAACTGAGTCAAAGCTTGCGCTGTATCAGGGAAGAGAATGCACAAGCGCAGGTCACCTCACTTGGCAACCTTAGTTGCTACTGCCATCTAGCGAAGATTCTGACAAACTACACTTGTCATCCTCTAAATCAGTAATGCGGGAGACACATTTCCCTGGCTTTTACATTTGAGGCAGAACTACCGAACGTCGGAAAATTCAAATACGAAACCGTTTTTTTTTTTTTTTGTTTTTTTTAAGTACCGAGAAAGTGCTGAAGTTTTGGTATACCGTGCAACACTACCTCAGACACATATTCCAATCCATTGCTCAGCTTAGCAGAGAATGCACATTTCAGAGCGCCACAGAGACAGATAGAATAATAACACATGAATGCACATTTCAAATAATAAATACGACATTGAGAAAAAACGGAAGAAAGACTGAATATCAACTCGCGAATTGCGTGCTGCTCGCAAAGAAGCCTACCGTTTAATTTATTTATTTAGACATTGGCAGATGAGATAAGTTTTAGTAACGCTGACCTATAAAACGCTATTCCAAAAGAAAAATCAGACATGTTATACATCGTTAGAAAGCTTATAATCTCACCTACTGAATAAAAGAACTGTCAATCAAGCCAAATTGGACTAAGAAGAACGACAACGCCGTACGCAACAGGTGTGGTATTACGCACAGCTATTTTAGAAAAAAATCCGACATTTCACAAACGGATTATCCAAGACAATATATGGCCACTCATTCGCAAAAGGGACATCTCTACGCGTAAAACCAATGGTAAGATTGTATATTTATTCAATGTGTAGTCCCAGATATTGACTGTAGAATGACGTGGTAATTTAAAAAAAAAAAAGTTAGTCTCGCTTATTTCGTCATTCAGTTAGCAGCGTTTTCACTGCTGTATTGGCATATTTTAGGGCTAATGTCGGGTTCATCTTGTTGCTACGGAATATTGCATTACATTACAGGCATTTGGCAGACGCTCTTATCCAGAGCGATGTACAACAAAATGTATAACCATAACCAGGAACAAGTGTGTCGAAAACCCTAGAGGGCAGCAGCCTACCGTTCTAAGAGCAGGGAACAACCGCATTGTTCAACTTAAACCCTGTAGGTTACACTGATTAACACTAACACAGACAAGAACAGCAACAACGCAGTCCATGCACAAATACAAGCAATAGTTAAGACGAGTTAAGTCACCTACGAAACAACTACATAGTTACAACCCTAAGCTTACAGTCAATTTAGAGATTAAATTGAGAATACGATTTCACGCAGCATAATGACGGATTTAAAGACTAAACGAACTCAACCGATATTGTCTTCAAACGGACCGTATTATTTATCTAGACATTGGCAGACTACAGCATAAATTGCGTCTTTTGTTTATATTCAATATTAGTAATTGCAGCGAGAAACTGCAGCTCTAGGTCGTTATGTTATGGTAGCAACGGAACGAAGCGGACTATATATGTATTAGGCTACCGTTATTATTTCATTATACCAGCGTATTTTCGCGCGTTTTCACAGAAACTCACAACCAATAAATGAAATGGTTTAGCTGTTTCTCAGCATAATGACGGATTTAAAGACTGAACGAACTCATCCGATATTGTCTTCAAATGCATCCATGCCAAAGAAAAGTAATGATTCATCCTCTCAAAGCTTTACCGTAGCGTATTATTTATTTAGACATTGGCAAAGTACAGCATAAATTGCGTCTTTTGTGAATATTCAATGTTTGAAATTGCAGCGAGAACTGCAGCTGTAGACATAAGATAGTCTGTTATGTTATGGTAGCAACGGAACGAAGCGGACTATATATGTATTACCGTCATTGTTTTATTATACCAGCGTGTTTTCGCGCGTGTGCACAGAAACTCAGAACCTATCAATAAAATGGTTTAACTATTTCTCAGCATAATGACAGATTCAAAGACTAAACGAACTCACCCGATACTGTCTTCAAATGGATCCATGCCAAAGAAAAGTCATTATTCATCCTCTCAGAAAGCTTTTACTGAAAAACTTTTGGTCGCCTATCTCCTAGCATGCACGCTAGGTGGCAGTGTAAGACCATCTTTTCACTGATAAAAACTAGGCCCTACGGTGTCGGATTGCTTGCGTCGCCATGGTTGTCGCTTGCCGTAAAGAAGTTTACTCGATGTCGTAATCGTTTGGATTTGGAGCTCCAGCTTTTCCGCACCCCACCTAATGAAAAAGTCCAAATGGTGTGCAAACCATATGGCGGACATAGGTGCTCCCAATATGAAAGTTGTAGAGCACATTCAGATGCATCAGTCGATGAAGTTTTGTGTTGATCTGACTTACGGTGTGGGAGTTATGACCTTTTAAAGTATGATCCTTTGTTATAGCGCCACCATCTGGCCGACATAGGTGATTTTTAGTGCCTGCGTAGTGGGGGGCCATAGGAACCCACCTACCAAATTAGGTTGGTGTACAACTTATGATTGCTGAGCCTCAGACATTTTAGCGGAGAAAACTGCCACGCCCCAACTAAAAAGTCTAAATGGCGGGCAAACAATATGGTGGACACAGGTGGTCCCAATGGCAAAGGTATAGAGCACGTTCACATGCATATGTTGATGAAGTTTTGTGTTGATCGGACTTATGGTGTGGGAGTTATGGCCTTTTACGCAAAACCCTTTGTTATAGCGCCACCATCTGGCCGACGTACGTGATTTTTAGTACCTGAGTAGTGGGGGCACATAGAAACCCACCTGCCAAATTTGGTTGCTCCAGGACTTATGGTCGCTGAGCCTCAGACACTTTTAGCGGAGAAAAATAATAAGAATAATAATCCTAACAGATACAATAGGGTTCCACCAGCTTCGCTGCTTGGACCCCTAATAATAATCCTAACAGATACAATAGGGTTCCACCAGCTTCGCTGCTTGGACCCCTAATAATAATAATAATAATAATAATAATCCTAACAGATACAATAGGGTTCCACCAGCTTCGCTGCTTGGACCCCTAATTAAAGCCGCAAGCGGCGTTGGAAGGGGTCCAAGCATTGGCAGCATCGCGCCCCCTATGGAGCGATTTTTAAATGGCTTTGTCCTCATGATCATACGCCTACACCCAACATATCTACTGAATATCATGATGATCGTATGAAATATTGATGACTTATGGCCAATTTTGAGCTAAGAGACGCTGTCGGATGACTTAGTTACGTCGCCATGGATGTGTCCTGGCCGCTTCCCGTCAAGGCCTTTACTATGTCGTAACACTTAGATGGTCCGGTGTGCATGCACAGCTGCAGTGTTTCTGCGCCGCAACTAAAAAAGGAGTCACACTAGTGTTGTCACGATACCGAAATATTGACTTTGATACTGATACCAGGATTAGTATTACGATACTCAATACTGAAATGATACTTGAAACTTAAACGGTGCTAATTTGATACTCGGTACCTAACGATACTGAAATTACCTTAATAGATCAGAAACGTAATGTCCACAAGGGTTGACCTCATTTTCTAATTCATGGTTTATTAACAACCTGGGTCATTAACAACCTGTAAGTTGAAGTCTCTTCAACATATTAATATGCATAGGCCTATAGTGTTACAACACTGAACAATAGAAAAACATGTTAAATATATTTCAAAAATTAAACAGTTGTAAAGTAAGTAATCTTTAAAACAGGTCTTTCACCTTTAAATAGATTTAAAAACTGCATATTTTAATAACAATAAAGCATCTATCTATAATAAAATATTTCCAAATTGGAACACCTATTGCTACTGAAATGAACTGAGTCAAAGCTTGCGCTGTATCAGGGAAGTGAATGCACAAGCGCAGGTCACCTCACTTGGCAACCTTAGTAGCTACTGCCATCTAGCGAAGATTCTGACAAACTACACTTTTCATCCTCTAAATCAGTAATGCGGGAGACACATTTCCCTGGCTTTTACATTTGAGGCAGAACTACCGAACGTCGGAAAATTCAAATACGAAACCGTTTTTTTTTTTTTTTTTAAGTTACCGAGAAAGTGATGAAGTTTTGGTATACCGTGCAACACTACGTCAGACACATATTCCAATCCATTGATCAGTTTAGCAGAGAATGCACATTTCAGAGCGCCTCAGAGACAGATAGAATAATAACACATAAATACACATTTCAAATAATAAGTACGACATTGAGAAAAAACGAAACAAAAAACGAAACAAAAGACGAGTTATCAAGTCGCGACCTATGCGCAGAGCAGCCGACCGTTTTATTTATTTATTGGCAGATGAGAAGCAACAGGAATCACAAACGGATTGTCCAAGACAATATATGACCACTCAGTCGCAATAGGGGCATCTCTACGCGTGAAACCAGTGGTAAGATTGTATAATTATTCAATGTGTAGTCCCAGATATTGGCTGTAGAATGACGTGGTAATTTTTAAAAAAAAGTTAGTCTCGCTTATTTCGTCATTCAGTTAGCAGCGTTTTCACTGCTGTATTGGCATATTTTAGGGCTAATGTCGGGTTCATCTTGTTGCTACGGAATATTGCATTACATTACAGGCATTTGGCAGATGCTCTTATCCAGAGCGATGTACAACAAAATGTATAACCATAACCAGGAACAAGTGTGTCGAAAACCCTAGAGGGCAGTAGCCTACCGTTCTAAGTGCAGGCAACAACCGCATTGTTCAACTTAAACCCTGTAGGTTACACTGATTAACACTAACACAGACAAGAACAGCAACAACGCAGTCCATGCACAAATACAAGCAATAGTTAAGACGAGTTAAGTCACCTACGAAACAACTACATAGTTACAACCCTAAGCTTACAGTCAATTTAGAGATTAAATTGAGAATACGATTTCTCTCAGCATAATGACGGATTTAAAGACTAAACGAACTCACCCGATATTGTCTTCAAACGGACCGTATTATTTATCTAGACATTGGCAGACTACAGCATAAATTGCGTCTTTTGTTTATATTCAATATTAGTCATTTCAGCGAGAAACTGCAGCTGGAGGTCGTTATGTTATGGTAGCAACGGAACGAAGCGGACTATATATGTATTAGGCTACCGTTATTATTTCATTATACCAGCGTGTTTTCGCGCGTTTGCACAGAAACTCAGAACCCATAAATAAAATGGTTTAGCTGTTTCTCAGCATAATGACGGATTTAAAGAGTAAACGAACTCACCTGTTATTGTCTTCAAATGGATCCATGTCAAAGAAAAGTAATGATTCATCCTCTCAAAGCTTTACCGTAGCGTATTATTTATGCAGACATTGGCAGAGTACAGTATAAATTGCGTCTTTTGTAAATATTCAATGTTAGAAATTGCAGCGAGAAACTGCAGCTGTAGACACAAGATAGTCTGTTATGTTATGGTAGCAACGGAACGAAGCGGACTATGTATGTATTACCGTCATTGTTTTATTATACCAGCGTGTTTTCGCGCATTTGCACAGAAACTCAAAAACTACCAATAAAATGGTTTAGCTTTTTCTCACCATAATGACAGATTTAAAGACTTAACGAACTCACCCGATACTGTCTTCAAATGGATCCATGCCAAAGAAAAGTAATTATTCGTCCTCTCAGAAAGGTTTTACTGAAAAACTTTGGGTAGCCTATCCTAGCATGCACGCTAGGTGGCACTATCAGACCGTGCTTTCACTGCAAAAAAACTTGCGTCGCCATGGTTGTCGCTTGCCGTAAAGAAGTTTACTCGACGTCGTAATCGTTTGGATTTGGAGCTCCAGCTTTTTCCGCACCCCACCTAATGAAAAAGTCCAAATGGTGTGCAAACCATATGGCGGACATAGGTGCTCCCAATAGGAAAGTTGTAGAGCACATTCAGATGCATCAGTCGATGAAGTTTTGTGTTGATCTGACTTATGGTGTGGGAGTTATGGCCTTTTAAAGTATGATCCTTTGTTATAGCGCCACCATCTGGCCGACATAGGTGATTTTTAGTGCCTGAGTAGTGTGGGGCCATAGGAACCCACCTACCAAATTTGGTTGGTCTACAACTTATGGTTGCTGAGCCTCAGACATTTTAGCCGAGAAAACTGCCACGCCCCAACTAAAAAGTCTAAATGGCGGGCAAACAATATGGCGGACATAGGTGGGGCCAATGGCAAAGTTGTAGAGCACGTTCAGATGCATAGGTCGATGAAGTTTTGTGTTGATCTGACTTATGGTGTGACAGTTATGGCCTTTTATGCAAAACGCTTTGTTATAGCGCCACCATCTGGTCCACGTACGTGGTTTTTAGTGCCTGAGTAGTGGGGGCCCATAGGAACCCACGTGCCAAATTTGGTTGCTCCAGGACTTATGGTTGCTGAGCCTCAGACACTTTTACCGGAGAAAAATAAGAATAATAATAATAATAATAATAATAATAATCCTAACAGATACAATAGGGTTCCACCAGCTTCGCTGCTTGGACCCCTAATAATAATAATAATAATAATAATAATCCTAACAGATACAATAGGGTTCCACCAGCTTCGCTGCTTGGACCCCTAATTAAAGCCGCAAGCGGCGTTGGAAGGGGTCCAAGCATTGGCAGCATCGCGCCCCCTATGGAGCGATTTTTAAATGGCTTTGTCCTCATGATCATACGCCTACACCCAACATATCTACTGAATATCATGATGATCGTATGAAATATTGATGACTTATGGCCAATTTTGAGCTAAGAGACGCTGTCGGATGACTTAGTTACGTCGCCATGGATGTGTCCTGGCCGCTTCCCGTCAAGGCCTTTACTATGTCGTAACACTTAGATGGTCCGGTGTGCATGCACAGCTGCAGTGTTTCTGCGCCGCAACTAAAAAAGGAGTCACACTAGTGTTGTCACGATACCGAAATATTGACTTTGATACTGATACCAGGATTAGTATTACGATACTCAATACTGAAATGATACTTGAAACTTAAACGGTGCTAATTTGATACTCGGTACCTAACGATACTGAAATTACCTTAATAGATCAGAAACGTAATGTCCACAAGGGTTGACCTCATTTTCTAATTCATGGTTTATTAACAACCTGGGTCATTAACAACCTGTAAGTTGAAGTCTCTTCAACATATTAATATGCATAGGCCTATAGTGTTACAACACTGAACAATAGAAAAACATGTTAAATATATTTCAAAAATTAAACAGTTGTAAAGTAAGTAATCTTTAAAACAGGTCTTTCACCTTTAAATAGATTTAAAAACTGCATATTTTAATAACAATAAAGCATCTATCTATAATAAAATATTTCCAAATTGGAACACCTATTGCTACTGAAATGAACTGAGTCAAAGCTTGCGCTGTATCAGGGAAGTGAATGCACAAGCGCAGGTCACCTCACTTGGCAACCTTAGTAGCTACTGCCATCTAGCGAAGATTCTGACAAACTACACTTTTCATCCTCTAAATCAGTAATGCGGGAGACACATTTCCCTGGCTTTTACATTTGAGGCAGAACTACCGAACGTCGGAAAATTCAAATACGAAACCGTTTTTTTTTTTTTTTTTAAGTTACCGAGAAAGTGATGAAGTTTTGGTATACCGTGCAACACTACGTCAGACACATATTCCAATCCATTGATCAGTTTAGCAGAGAATGCACATTTCAGAGCGCCTCAGAGACAGATAGAATAATAACACATAAATACACATTTCAAATAATAAGTACGACATTGAGAAAAAACGAAACAAAAAACGAAACAAAAGACGAGTTATCAAGTCGCGACCTATGCGCAGAGCAGCCGACCGTTTTATTTATTTATTGGCAGATGAGAAGCAACAGGAATCACAAACGGATTGTCCAAGACAATATATGACCACTCAGTCGCAATAGGGGCATCTCTACGCGTGAAACCAGTGGTAAGATTGTATAATTATTCAATGTGTAGTCCCAGATATTGGCTGTAGAATGACGTGGTAATTTTTAAAAAAAAGTTAGTCTCGCTTATTTCGTCATTCAGTTAGCAGCGTTTTCACTGCTGTATTGGCATATTTTAGGGCTAATGTCGGGTTCATCTTGTTGCTACGGAATATTGCATTACATTACAGGCATTTGGCAGATGCTCTTATCCAGAGCGATGTACAACAAAATGTATAACCATAACCAGGAACAAGTGTGTCGAAAACCCTAGAGGGCAGTAGCCTACCGTTCTAAGTGCAGGCAACAACCGCATTGTTCAACTTAAACCCTGTAGGTTACACTGATTAACACTAACACAGACAAGAACAGCAACAACGCAGTCCATGCACAAATACAAGCAATAGTTAAGACGAGTTAAGTCACCTACGAAACAACTACATAGTTACAACCCTAAGCTTACAGTCAATTTAGAGATTAAATTGAGAATACGATTTCTCTCAGCATAATGACGGATTTAAAGACTAAACGAACTCACCCGATATTGTCTTCAAACGGACCGTATTATTTATCTAGACATTGGCAGACTACAGCATAAATTGCGTCTTTTGTTTATATTCAATATTAGTCATTTCAGCGAGAAACTGCAGCTGGAGGTCGTTATGTTATGGTAGCAACGGAACGAAGCGGACTATATATGTATTAGGCTACCGTTATTATTTCATTATACCAGCGTGTTTTCGCGCGTTTGCACAGAAACTCAGAACCCATAAATAAAATGGTTTAGCTGTTTCTCAGCATAATGACGGATTTAAAGAGTAAACGAACTCACCTGTTATTGTCTTCAAATGGATCCATGTCAAAGAAAAGTAATGATTCATCCTCTCAAAGCTTTACCGTAGCGTATTATTTATGCAGACATTGGCAGAGTACAGTATAAATTGCGTCTTTTGTAAATATTCAATGTTAGAAATTGCAGCGAGAAACTGCAGCTGTAGACACAAGATAGTCTGTTATGTTATGGTAGCAACGGAACGAAGCGGACTATGTATGTATTACCGTCATTGTTTTATTATACCAGCGTGTTTTCGCGCGTTTGCACAGAAACTCAAAAACTACCAATAAAATGGTTTAGCTTTTTCTCACCATAATGACAGATTTAAAGACTTAACGAACTCACCCGATACTGTCTTCAAATGGATCCATGCCAAAGAAAAGTAATTATTCGTCCTCTCAGAAAGGTTTTACTGAAAAACTTTGGGTAGCCTATCCTAGCATGCACGCTAGGTGGCACTATCAGACCGTGCTTTCACTGCAAAAAAACTTGCGTCGCCATGGTTGTCGCTTGCCGTAAAGAAGTTTACTCGACGTCGTAATCGTTTGGATTTGGAGCTCCAGCTTTTTCCGCACCCCACCTAATGAAAAAGTCCAAATGGTGTGCAAACCATATGGCGGACATAGGTGCTCCCAATAGGAAAGTTGTAGAGCACATTCAGATGCATCAGTCGATGAAGTTTTGTGTTGATCTGACTTATGGTGTGGGAGTTATGGCCTTTTAAAGTATGATCCTTTGTTATAGCGCCACCATCTGGCCGACATAGGTGATTTTTAGTGCCTGAGTAGTGTGGGGCCATAGGAACCCACCTACCAAATTTGGTTGGTCTACAACTTATGGTTGCTGAGCCTCAGACATTTTAGCCGAGAAAACTGCCACGCCCCAACTAAAAAGTCTAAATGGCGGGCAAACAATATGGCGGACATAGGTGGGGCCAATGGCAAAGTTGTAGAGCACGTTCAGATGCATAGGTCGATGAAGTTTTGTGTTGATCTGACTTATGGTGTGACAGTTATGGCCTTTTATGCAAAACGCTTTGTTATAGCGCCACCATCTGGTCCACGTACGTGGTTTTTAGTGCCTGAGTAGTGGGGGCCCATAGGAACCCACGTGCCAAATTTGGTTGCTCCAGGACTTATGGTTGCTGAGCCTCAGACACTTTTACCGGAGAAAAATAATAATAATAATAATAATAATAATAATAATAATCCTAACAGATACAATAGGGTTCCACCAGCTTCGCTGCTTGGACCCCTAATAATAATAATAATAATAATAATAATCCTAACAGATACAATAGGGTTCCACCAGCTTCGCTGCTTGGACCCCTAATTAAAGCCGCAAGCGGCGTTGGAAGGGGTCCAAGCATTGGCAGCATCGCGCCCCCTATGGAGCGATTTTTAAATGGCTTTGTCCTCATGATCATACGCCTACACCCAACATATCTACTGAATATCATGATGATCGTATGAAATATTGATGACTTATGGCCAATTTTGAGCTAAGAGACGCTGTCGGATGACTTAGTTACGTCGCCATGGATGTGTCCTGGCCGCTTCCCGTCAAGGCCTTTACTATGTCGTAACACTTAGATGGTCCGGTGTGCATGCACAGCTGCAGTGTTTCTGCGCCGCAACTAAAAAAGGAGTCACACTAGTGTTGTCACGATACCGAAATATTGACTTTGATACTGATACCAGGATTAGTATTACGATACTCAATACTGAAATGATACTTGAAACTTAAACGGTGCTAATTTGATACTCGGTACCTAACGATACTGAAATTACCTTAATAGATCAGAAACGTAATGTCCACAAGGGTTGACCTCATTTTCTAATTCATGGTTTATTAACAACCTGGGTCATTAACAACCTGTAAGTTGAAGTCTCTTCAACATATTAATATGCATAGGCCTATAGTGTTACAACACTGAACAATAGAAAAACATGTTAAATATATTTCAAAAATTAAACAGTTGTAAAGTAAGTAATCTTTAAAACAGGTCTTTCACCTTTAAATAGATTTAAAAACTGCATATTTTAATAACAATAAAGCATCTATCTATAATAAAATATTTCCAAATTGGAACACCTATTGCTACTGAAATGAACTGAGTCAAAGCTTGCGCTGTATCAGGGAAGTGAATGCACAAGCGCAGGTCACCTCACTTGGCAACCTTAGTAGCTACTGCCATCTAGCGAAGATTCTGACAAACTACACTTTTCATCCTCTAAATCAGTAATGCGGGAGACACATTTCCCTGGCTTTTACATTTGAGGCAGAACTACCGAACGTCGGAAAATTCAAATACGAAACCGTTTTTTTTTTTTTTTTAAGTTACCGAGAAAGTGATGAAGTTTTGGTATACCGTGCAACACTACGTCAGACACATATTCCAATCCATTGATCAGTTTAGCAGAGAATGCACATTTCAGAGCGCCTCAGAGACAGATAGAATAATAACACATAAATACACATTTCAAATAATAAGTACGACATTGAGAAAAAACGAAACAAAAAACGAAACAAAAGACGAGTTATCAAGTCGCGACCTATGCGCAGAGCAGCCGACCGTTTTATTTATTTATTGGCAGATGAGAAGCAACAGGAATCACAAACGGATTGTCCAAGACAATATATGACCACTCAGTCGCAATAGGGGCATCTCTACGCGTGAAACCAGTGGTAAGATTGTATAATTATTCAATGTGTAGTCCCAGATATTGGCTGTAGAATGACGTGGTAATTTTTAAAAAAAAGTTAGTCTCGCTTATTTCGTCATTCAGTTAGCAGCGTTTTCACTGCTGTATTGGCATATTTTAGGGCTAATGTCGGGTTCATCTTGTTGCTACGGAATATTGCATTACATTACAGGCATTTGGCAGATGCTCTTATCCAGAGCGATGTACAACAAAATGTATAACCATAACCAGGAACAAGTGTGTCGAAAACCCTAGAGGGCAGTAGCCTACCGTTCTAAGTGCAGGCAACAACCGCATTGTTCAACTTAAACCCTGTAGGTTACACTGATTAACACTAACACAGACAAGAACAGCAACAACGCAGTCCATGCACAAATACAAGCAATAGTTAAGACGAGTTAAGTCACCTACGAAACAACTACATAGTTACAACCCTAAGCTTACAGTCAATTTAGAGATTAAATTGAGAATACGATTTCTCTCAGCATAATGACGGATTTAAAGACTAAACGAACTCACCCGATATTGTCTTCAAACGGACCGTATTATTTATCTAGACATTGGCAGACTACAGCATAAATTGCGTCTTTTGTTTATATTCAATATTAGTCATTTCAGCGAGAAACTGCAGCTGGAGGTCGTTATGTTATGGTAGCAACGGAACGAAGCGGACTATATATGTATTAGGCTACCGTTATTATTTCATTATACCAGCGTGTTTTCGCGCGTTTGCACAGAAACTCAGAACCCATAAATAAAATGGTTTAGCTGTTTCTCAGCATAATGACGGATTTAAAGAGTAAACGAACTCACCTGTTATTGTCTTCAAATGGATCCATGTCAAAGAAAAGTAATGATTCATCCTCTCAAAGCTTTACCGTAGCGTATTATTTATGCAGACATTGGCAGAGTACAGTATAAATTGCGTCTTTTGTAAATATTCAATGTTAGAAATTGCAGCGAGAAACTGCAGCTGTAGACACAAGATAGTCTGTTATGTTATGGTAGCAACGGAACGAAGCGGACTATGTATGTATTACCGTCATTGTTTTATTATACCAGCGTGTTTTCGCGCGTTTGCACAGAAACTCAAAAACTACCAATAAAATGGTTTAGCTTTTTCTCACCATAATGACAGATTTAAAGACTTAACGAACTCACCCGATACTGTCTTCAAATGGATCCATGCCAAAGAAAAGTAATTATTCGTCCTCTCAGAAAGGTTTTACTGAAAAACTTTGGGTAGCCTATCCTAGCATGCACGCTAGGTGGCACTATCAGACCGTGCTTTCACTGCAAAAAAACTTGCGTCGCCATGGTTGTCGCTTGCCGTAAAGAAGTTTACTCGACGTCGTAATCGTTTGGATTTGGAGCTCCAGCTTTTTCCGCACCCCACCTAATGAAAAAGTCCAAATGGTGTGCAAACCATATGGCGGACATAGGTGCTCCCAATAGGAAAGTTGTAGAGCACATTCAGATGCATCAGTCGATGAAGTTTTGTGTTGATCTGACTTATGGTGTGGGAGTTATGGCCTTTTAAAGTATGATCCTTTGTTATAGCGCCACCATCTGGCCGACATAGGTGATTTTTAGTGCCTGAGTAGTGTGGGGCCATAGGAACCCACCTACCAAATTTGGTTGGTCTACAACTTATGGTTGCTGAGCCTCAGACATTTTAGCGGAGAAAACTGCCACGCCCCAACTAAAAAGTCTAAATGGCGGGCAAACAATATGGCGGACATAGGTGGGGCCAATGGCAAAGTTGTAGAGCACGTTCAGATGCATAGGTCGATGAAGTTTTGTGTTGATCTGACTTATGGTGTGACAGTTATGGCCTTTTATGCAAAACGCTTTGTTATAGCGCCACCATCTGGTCCACGTACGTGGTTTTTAGTGCCTGAGTAGTGGGGGCCCATAGGAACCCACGTGCCAAATTTGGTTGCTCCAGGACTTATGGTTGCTGAGCCTCAGACACTTTTACCGGAGAAAAATAAGAATAATAATAATAATAATAATAATAATAATCCTAACAGATACAATAGGGTTCCACCAGCTTCGCTGCTTGGACCCCTAATAATAATAATAATAATAATAATAATCCTAACAGATACAATAGGGTTCCACCAGCTTCGCTGCTTGGACCCCTAATTAAAGCCGCAAGCGGCGTTGGAAGGGGTCCAAGCATTGGCAGCATCGCGCCCCCTATGGAGCGATTTTTAAATGGCTTTGTCCTCATGATCATACGCCTACACCCAACATATCTACTGAATATCATGATGATCGTATGAAATATTGATGACTTATGGCCAATTTTGAGCTAAGAGACGCTGTCGGATGACTTAGTTACGTCGCCATGGATGTGTCCTGGCCGCTTCCCGTCAAGGCCTTTACTATGTCGTAACACTTAGATGGTCCGGTGTGCATGCACAGCTGCAGTGTTTCTGCGCCGCAACTAAAAAAGGAGTCACACTAGTGTTGTCACGATACCGAAATATTGACTTTGATACTGATACCAGGATTAGTATTACGATACTCAATACTGAAATGATACTTGAAACTTAAACGGTGCTAATTTGATACTCGGTACCTAACGATACTGAAATTACCTTAATAGATCAGAAACGTAATGTCCACAAGGGTTGACCTCATTTTCTAATTCATGGTTTATTAACAACCTGGGTCATTAACAACCTGTAAGTTGAAGTCTCTTCAACATATTAATATGCATAGGCCTATAGTGTTACAACACTGAACAATAGAAAAACATGTTAAATATATTTCAAAAATTAAACAGTTGTAAAGTAAGTAATCTTTAAAACAGGTCTTTCACCTTTAAATAGATTTAAAAACTGCATATTTTAATAACAATAAAGCATCTATCTATAATAAAATATTTCCAAATTGGAACACCTATTGCTACTGAAATGAACTGAGTCAAAGCTTGCGCTGTATCAGGGAAGTGAATGCACAAGCGCAGGTCACCTCACTTGGCAACCTTAGTAGCTACTGCCATCTAGCGAAGATTCTGACAAACTACACTTTTCATCCTCTAAATCAGTAATGCGGGAGACACATTTCCCTGGCTTTTACATTTGAGGCAGAACTACCGAACGTCGGAAAATTCAAATACGAAACCGTTTTTTTTTTTTTTTTTAAGTTACCGAGAAAGTGATGAAGTTTTGGTATACCGTGCAACACTACGTCAGACACATATTCCAATCCATTGATCAGTTTAGCAGAGAATGCACATTTCAGAGCGCCTCAGAGACAGATAGAATAATAACACATAAATACACATTTCAAATAATAAGTACGACATTGAGAAAAAACGAAACAAAAAACGAAACAAAAGACGAGTTATCAAGTCGCGACCTATGCGCAGAGCAGCCGACCGTTTTATTTATTTATTGGCAGATGAGAAGCAACAGGAATCACAAACGGATTGTCCAAGACAATATATGACCACTCAGTCGCAATAGGGGCATCTCTACGCGTGAAACCAGTGGTAAGATTGTATAATTATTCAATGTGTAGTCCCAGATATTGGCTGTAGAATGACGTGGTAATTTTTTAAAAAAAGTTAGTCTCGCTTATTTCGTCATTCAGTTAGCAGCGTTTTCACTGCTGTATTGGCATATTTTAGGGCTAATGTCGGGTTCATCTTGTTGCTACGGAATATTGCATTACATTACAGGCATTTGGCAGATGCTCTTATCCAGAGCGATGTACAACAAAATGTATAACCATAACCAGGAACAAGTGTGTCGAAAACCCTAGAGGGCAGTAGCCTACCGTTCTAAGTGCAGGCAACAACCGCATTGTTCAACTTAAACCCTGTAGGTTACACTGATTAACACTAACACAGACAAGAACAGCAACAACGCAGTCCATGCACAAATACAAGCAATAGTTAAGACGAGTTAAGTCACCTACGAAACAACTACATAGTTACAACCCTAAGCTTACAGTCAATTTAGAGATTAAATTGAGAATACGATTTCTCTCAGCATAATGACGGATTTAAAGACTAAACGAACTCACCCGATATTGTCTTCAAACGGACCGTATTATTTATCTAGACATTGGCAGACTACAGCATAAATTGCGTCTTTTGTTTATATTCAATATTAGTCATTTCAGCGAGAAACTGCAGCTGGAGGTCGTTATGTTATGGTAGCAACGGAACGAAGCGGACTATATATGTATTAGGCTACCGTTATTATTTCATTATACCAGCGTGTTTTCGCGCGTTTGCACAGAAACTCAGAACCCATAAATAAAATGGTTTAGCTGTTTCTCAGCATAATGACGGATTTAAAGAGTAAACGAACTCACCTGTTATTGTCTTCAAATGGATCCATGTCAAAGAAAAGTAATGATTCATCCTCTCAAAGCTTTACCGTAGCGTATTATTTATGCAGACATTGGCAGAGTACAGTATAAATTGCGTCTTTTGTAAATATTCAATGTTAGAAATTGCAGCGAGAAACTGCAGCTGTAGACACAAGATAGTCTGTTATGTTATGGTAGCAACGGAACGAAGCGGACTATGTATGTATTACCGTCATTGTTTTATTATACCAGCGTGTTTTCGCGCGTTTGCACAGAAACTCAAAAACTACCAATAAAATGGTTTAGCTTTTTCTCACCATAATGACAGATTTAAAGACTTAACGAACTCACCCGATACTGTCTTCAAATGGATCCATGCCAAAGAAAAGTAATTATTCGTCCTCTCAGAAAGGTTTTACTGAAAAACTTTGGGTAGCCTATCCTAGCATGCACGCTAGGTGGCACTATCAGACCGTGCTTTCACTGCAAAAAAACTTGCGTCGCCATGGTTGTCGCTTGCCGTAAAGAAGTTTACTCGACGTCGTAATCGTTTGGATTTGGAGCTCCAGCTTTTTCCGCACCCCACCTAATGAAAAAGTCCAAATGGTGTGCAAACCATATGGCGGACATAGGTGCTCCCAATAGGAAAGTTGTAGAGCACATTCAGATGCATCAGTCGATGAAGTTTTGTGTTGATCTGACTTATGGTGTGGGAGTTATGGCCTTTTAAAGTATGATCCTTTGTTATAGCGCCACCATCTGGCCGACATAGGTGATTTTTAGTGCCTGAGTAGTGTGGGGCCATAGGAACCCACCTACCAAATTTGGTTGGTCTACAACTTATGGTTGCTGAGCCTCAGACATTTTAGCCGAGAAAACTGCCACGCCCCAACTAAAAAGTCTAAATGGCGGGCAAACAATATGGCGGACATAGGTGGGGCCAATGGCAAAGTTGTAGAGCACGTTCAGATGCATAGGTCGATGAAGTTTTGTGTTGATCTGACTTATGGTGTGACAGTTATGGCCTTTTATGCAAAACGCTTTGTTATAGCGCCACCATCTGGTCCACGTACGTGGTTTTTAGTGCCTGAGTAGTGGGGGCCCATAGGAACCCACGTGCCAAATTTGGTTGCTCCAGGACTTATGGTTGCTGAGCCTCAGACACTTTTACCGGAGAAAAATAAGAATAATAATAATAATAATAATAATAATAATCCTAACAGATACAATAGGGTTCCACCAGCTTCGCTGCTTGGACCCCTAATAATAATAATAATAATAATAATAATCCTAACAGATACAATAGGGTTCCACCAGCTTCGCTGCTTGGACCCCTAATTAAAGCCGCAAGCGGCGTTGGAAGGGGTCCAAGCATTGGCAGCATCGTGCCCCCTATGGAGCGATTTTTAAATGGCTTTGTCCTCATGATCATACGCCTACACCCAACATATCTACTGAATATCATGATGATCGTATGAAATATTGATGACTTATGGCCAATTTTGAGCTAAGAGACGCTGTCGGATGACTTAGTTACGTCGCCATGGATGTGTCCTGGCCGCTTCCCGTCAAGGCCTTTACTATGTCGTAACACTTAGATGGTCCGGTGTGCATGCACAGCTGCAGTGTTTCTGCGCCGCAACTAAAAAAGGAGTCACACTAGTGTTGTCACGATACCGAAATATTGACTTTGATACTGATACCAGGATTAGTATTACGATACTCAATACTGAAATGATACTTGAAACTTAAACGGTGCTAATTTGATACTCGGTACCTAACGATACTGAAATTACCTTAATAGATCAGAAACGTAATGTCCACAAGGGTTGACCTCATTTTCTAATTCATGGTTTATTAACAACCTGGGTCATTAACAACCTGTAAGTTGAAGTCTCTTCAACATATTAATATGCATAGGCCTATAGTGTTACAACACTGAACAATAGAAAAACATGTTAAATATATTTCAAAAATTAAACAGTTGTAAAGTAAGTAATCTTTAAAACAGGTCTTTCACCTTTAAATAGATTTAAAAACTGCATATTTTAATAACAATAAAGCATCTATCTATAATAAAATATTTCCAAATTGGAACACCTATTGCTACTGAAATGAACTGAGTCAAAGCTTGCGCTGTATCAGGGAAGTGAATGCACAAGCGCAGGTCACCTCACTTGGCAACCTTAGTAGCTACTGCCATCTAGCGAAGATTCTGACAAACTACACTTTTCATCCTCTAAATCAGTAATGCGGGAGACACATTTCCCTGGCTTTTACATTTGAGGCAGAACTACCGAACGTCGGAAAATTCAAATACGAAACCGTTTTTTTTTTTTTTTTTAAGTTACCGAGAAAGTGATGAAGTTTTGGTATACCGTGCAACACTACGTCAGACACATATTCCAATCCATTGATCAGTTTAGCAGAGAATGCACATTTCAGAGCGCCTCAGAGACAGATAGAATAATAACACATAAATACACATTTCAAATAATAAGTACGACATTGAGAAAAAACGAAACAAAAAACGAAACAAAAGACGAGTTATCAAGTCGCGACCTATGCGCAGAGCAGCCGACCGTTTTATTTATTTATTGGCAGATGAGAAGCAACAGGAATCACAAACGGATTGTCCAAGACAATATATGACCACTCAGTCGC
Source organism: Anguilla anguilla (assembly GCF_013347855.1). Lineage (NCBI taxonomy): Eukaryota > Metazoa > Chordata > Actinopteri > Anguilliformes > Anguillidae > Anguilla > Anguilla anguilla. The sequence goes on along the minus strand of NC_049210.1, from coordinate 26,416,076 downwards.
AATAGGGGCATCTCTACGCGTGAAACCAGTGGTAAGATTGTATAATTATTCAATGTGTAGTCCCAGATATTGGCTGTAGAATGACGTGGTAATTTTACCATGCTCTACGTGGTAGAGTTCTAGGTGGTTGCTAGGGTGTTGCTAGGCATTTGCTATGGTGTTCCAGGTGGTTGCTATGGAATTCTAGGCGGTCGCTAGGGTGGTGCTAGGTGGTTGCTATGGAGTTTCAGGTGGTTGCTATTGAGCTCCAGGTGGTTGCTAGGGCATTGCTAGGTGGTTGCTAGGGTATGCTAAGTGGTTGGTAGGTGGTTGCTATGGAGTTCTAGGCGGTTGCTAGGGTGTTGCTAGGCAGTTGTTATGGTGTTCCAGGTGGTTGCTAGGGTGTTGCTAGGTGGTTGCTATGGAGTTATAGCCAGTTGCTAGGGTGTTGCTAGGCATTTGCTATGGAGTTATAGGCAGTTGCGAGGGTGTTGCTAGGGTATTCCAGGTGGCTGCTAGGATGTTGCTAGGTGGTTGCTATGGAGTTATAGGCGGTTGCTAGGGTGTTGCTAGGTGGTTGCTAGCATGTTGCTAGGTTGTTGCTATAGTGTTGCTAGGCAGTTGTTATGGTGTTACAGGTGGTTGCTAGGGTGTTGCTAGGTGGTTGCTATGGTGTTCCAGGTGGTTGCTAGGGTGTTGCTAGGTGGTTGCTATGGAGTTCTAGGTGGTTGCTATAGTGTTGCTAGGTGGTTGCTTTGGAGTTATAGCTGGTTGCTAGGGTGTTGCTAGGCATTTGCTATGGTGTTCCAAGTGGTTGCTAGTGTGTTTTTGGGTGGTTGCTATGGAGTTCCAGGTGGTTGCTTGGGGGTTGCTAGGGTATTCTAGGTGGTTGCTATGAAGTTATAGGCGGTTGCTAGGGTGTTGCTAGGCAGTTGTTATGGTGTTCCAAGTGGTTGCTAGGGTGTTGCTAGGTGGTTGGTATGGAGTTCTAGGCAGTTGCTATGGTGTTGCTAGGTGGTTGCTAGGGTGTTGCTAGGTGGTTGCTATGGAGTTTTAGGCGGTTGCTATGGTGTTGCTAGGTGGTTGCTAAGGAGTTCTAGGCCGTTGCAAGGGTGTTGCTAGGTGGTTGCTATGGAGTTCTAGGTGGTTGCTAGGGTGTTGCTAGGTGGTTGCTATGGAGTTCTAGGTGGTTGCTAGGGTGTTGCTAGGTGGTTGCTATGGTGTTCCAAGTGGTTGCTAGGGTGTTTCTAGGCAGTTATGGTGTTCCAAGTGGTTGCTAGGGTGTTGCTAGGTGGTTGCTATGGTGTTCCAGGTGGTTGCTAGGGTGTTGCTAGGTGGTTGCTATGGAGTTCTAGGTGGTTGCTATGGTGTTGCTAGGTGGTTGCTAGGGTGTTGCTAGGTGGTTGCTATGGAGTTCTAGGCCGTTGCTATGGGTTGCTAGGTGGTTGCTATGGAGTTCTAGGCAGTTGCTATGGTGTTGCTAGGTGGTTGCTATGGAGTTCTAGGCCGTTGCTAGGGTGTTGCTAGGTGGTTGCTATGGAGTTCTAGGTGGTTGCTAGGGTGTTGCTAGGTGGTTGCTATGGAGTTCTAGGCGGTTGCTATGGTGTTGCTAGGTGGTTGCTATGGAGTTCTAGGCGGTTGCTAGGGTGTTGCTAGGTGGTTGCTATGGAGTTCTAGGTGGTTGCTAGGGTGTTGCTAGGTCATTGCTATGGTGTTCCATGTAGTTGCTAGGGTGTTGCTAGGCAGTTGTTATGGTGTTCCAGATTGTTGCTAGGGTGTTGCTAGGTGGTTGCTATGGTGTTCCAGGTGGTTGCTAGGGTGTTGCTAGGTGGTTGCTAGGGTATTCTAAGTGGTTGCTAGGATGTTGCTAGGTGGTTGCTATGGAGTTCTAGGTGGTTGCTAGGGTGTTGCTAGGCATTTGCTATGGTGTTCCAGGTGGTTGCTATGGAATTCTAGATGGTTGCTAGGATTTTCTAGCTGGTTGCTATGGGTTGCTAGGTCGTTGCTATGGAGTTAGAGCCGGTTGCTAGGATGTTGCTATGGGGTTACTATGGAGTTAGAGCCGGTTGCTAGGATGTTGCTAGGGGGTTGCTATGGAGTTCTAGGCGGTTTCTAGTCTTTACTGAGTCCAATGACGCAACCCATAGTTCTCTATGACAAACGGTTCAAAAGTTATGAAATATCAAACATCGGCCAATCAGGAAGGGGGGCGAGGCTGATCTCCACCAATGGACAAAGGACTCTCTACCATGTCCAATGAGGCATTGCACAATTTGTGGGCAATTTTTCCCCATAGAGATGAATGGCAGAATGTTCAAATCTAGAGAGAGACCAGAGTACTGCTGCTAGAAGACAGACCATTGTGACATCACAAGGGTGAGAAGACAGAGAATTGTGACATCACAAAGGTGAACATTCCACCATTCATTCTCTATGGGAAAAATTGCCCACAAAAATTCAAATTTTTCAAAAACCGTCCACCCAAACTTTCCAAAAAGTAATAGCACACCATTCCCGATCAAGCCGCTCGATTTGACATATAGCACGCGTATGTGGTGTGAAAACTCTGGGAGGAGTAGCGGTCCAAAAAATGGGTGGAATAATAATAATAATAATAACTAGACAATTCCTGCAGAAATTGTGAAGTGTGGTTGCCGCCAACGCAAAGTCGACTTGTGCTGAACGGAGTGAAAAGTGGTAGGTAGTTGCTATGATGTCTGAGGCAGTTGCTAGGGTCTTGCTAGGTGGTTCTATGGAGTTCTAAGTGGTTTCATGGAATTCTAGGCGGTCGCTAGGGTGGTGCTAGGTGGTTGCTATGGAGTTTCAGGTGGTTGCTATTGAGCTCCAGGTGGTTGCTAGGGCATTGCTAGGTGGTTGCTAGGGTATGCTAAGTGGTTGCTAGGATGTTGCTAGGTGGTTGCTATGGAGTTCCAGGCGGTTCCTAGGGTGTAGCTAGGCAGTTGTTATGGTGTTCCAGGTGGTTGCTAGGGTGTTGCTAGGTGGTTTCTATGGAGTTATAGCCGGTTGCTAGGTTGTTGCTAGGCATTTGCTATGGAGTTATAGGCAGTTGCTAGGGTGTTGCAAGGGTATTCTAGGTGGCTGCTAGGATGTTGCTAGGTGGTTGCTATGGAGTTATAGGCAGTTGCTAGGGTGTTGCTAGGCATTTGCTATGGAGTTATAGCTGGTTGCTAGGGTGTTGCTAGGCATTTGCTATGGTGTTCCAGGTGGTTGCTAGTGTGTTGTTAGGTGGTTGCTATGGAGTTCCAGGTGGTTGCTAGGGGGTTGCTAGGGTATTCTAAGTGGTTGCTAGGATGTTGCTAGGTGGTTGCTATGGAGTTCTAGGCTGTTGCTAGGGTGTTGCTAGGTGGTTGCTATGGCGTTCTAGGTGGTTGCTAGGGTGTTGCTAGGTGGTTCCTAAGGAGTTCTAGGCGGTTGCTATGGTGTTGCTAGGTGGTTGCTATGGAGTTCTAGGCCGTTGCTAGGGTGTTGCTAGGTGGTTGCTATGGAGTTCTAGGCTGTTGCTAGGGTGTTGCTAGGTGGTTGCTATGGAGTTCTAGGTGGTTGCTAGGGTGTTGCTAGGGTGTTGCTAGGTGGTCGCTATAGAGTTCTAGGTGGTTGCTATGGTGTTGCTAGGTGGTTGCTATGGAGTTCTAGGTGGTTGCTAGGGTGTTGCTAGGGGGTTGCTAGGGTATTCGAAGTAGTTGCTAGGATGTTGCTAGGTGGTTGCTATGGAGTTCTAGGTGGTTGCTATGGTGTTGCTAGGTGGTTGCTATGGAGTTCTAGGCCGTTGCTAGTGTGTTGCTAGGTGGTTGCTATGGAGTTCTAGGTGGTTGCTACGGTGTTGCTAGGGTGTTGCTAGGTGGTTGCTATGGTGTTCCAGGTGGTTGCTAGGATGTTGCTAGGTGGTTGCTATGGAGTTCTAGGTGGTTGCTATGGTGTTGCTAGGTGGTTGCTATGGAGTTCTAGGCCGTTGCTAGGGTGTTGCTAGGTGGTTGCTATGGAGTTCTAGGTGGTTGCTAGGGTGTTGCTAGGTGGTTGCTATGGAGTTCTAGGCGGTTGCTAGGGTGTTGCTAGGTGGTTGCTATGGAGTTCTAGGTGGTTGCTAGGGTGTTGCTAGGGGGTTGCTAGGGTATTCGAAGTAGTTGCTAGGATGTTGCTAGGTGGTTGCTATGGAGTTCTAGGTGGTTGCTATGGTGTTGCTAGGTGGTTGCTATGGAGTTCTAGGCCGTTGCTAGTGTGTTGCTAGGTGGTTGCTATGGAGTTCTAGGTGGTTGCTAGGGTGTTGCTAGGGTGTTGCTAGGTGGTCGCTATGGAGTTCTAGGCGGTTGCTAGGGTGTTGCTAGGTGGTTGCTATGGAGTTCTAGGTGGTTGCTAGGGTGTTGCTAGGCGGTTTCTATGGAGTTCTAGGCGGTTGCTAGGGTGTTGCTAGGTGGTTGCTATGGAGTTCTAGGTGGTTGCTAGGGTGTTGCTAGGGGGTTGCTAGGGTATTCGAAGTGGTTGCTAGGATGTTGCTAGGTGGTTGCTATGGAGTTCTAGGTGGTTGCTATGGTGTTGCTAGGTGGTTGCTATGGAGTTCTAGGTGGTTGCTAGGGTGTTGCTAGGGGGTTGCTAGGGTATTCGAAGTAGTTGCTAGGATGTTGCTAGGTGGTTGCTATGGAGTTCTAGGTGGTTGCTATGGTGTTGCTAGGTGGTTGCTATGGAGTTCTAGGCCGTTGCTAGTGTGTTGCTAGGTGGTTGCTATGGAGTTCTAGGTGGTTGCTAGGGTGTTGCTAGGGTGTTGCTAGGTGGTCGCTATGGAGTTCTAGGCGGTTGCTAGGGTGTTGCTAGGTGGTTGCTATGGAGTTCTAGGTGGTTGCTAGGGTGTTGCTAGGCGGTTTCTATGGAGTTCTAGGCGGTTGCTAGGGTGTTGCTAGGTGGTTGCTATGGAGTTCTAGGTGGTTGCTAGGGTGTTGCTAGGGGGTTGCTAGGGTATTCGAAGTGGTTGCTAGGATGTTGCTAGGTGGTTGCTATGGAGTTCTAGGTGGTTGCTATGGTGTTGCTAGGTGGTTGCTATGGAGTTCTAGGCCGTTGCTAGGGTGTTGCTAGGGGGTTGCTATGGAGTTTTAGGCGGTTGCTAGGTCTTTATGAGTCCAATGACGCGACCCATAGTTCTCTATGACAAACGGTTCAAAAGTTATGAAATATCAAACATCGGCCAATCAGGAAGGGGGGCGAGGCTGATCTCCACCAATGGACAAAGGACTCTCTACCATGTCCAATGAGGCATTGCACAATTTGTGGGCAATTTTTCCCCATAGAGATGAATGGCCGAATGTTCAAATCTAGAGAGAGACCAGAGTACTGCTGCCAGAAGACAGGGCATTGTGACATCACAAGGGTGAGAAGACAGAGCATTGTGACATCACAAAGGTGAACATTCCGCCATTCATTCTCTATGGGAAAAATTGCCCACAAAAATTCAAATTTTTCAAAAACCGTGCAACCAATCTTTCCACAAAGTAATAGCGCTCTATTCCCGATCAGGCCGCTCGATTTGACATATTGCATGTGTATGTGGTGCGAAAACTCTGGGAGGAGTAGCGGTCCAAAAAATGGGTGGAAAGATAGAATAATAATAATAATATGTGCAATAATAATAGTGTAGTTGCCCTAAGGCAACCACACTAATAACTAGACAATTCCTGCAGAAATTGTGATGTGTGGTTGCCGCCAACGCAAAGTCAACTTTGTGCTGAACGGAGCGAACAGTTTCTGTAGCATGAGCAGAGACATAGTATGGTATACATGATATAACATCACGGCAACGAGTTCATTTGCAACACACATATTCAGAGCTAAATTAACCCTTCATCAATACTTGAGATCAGCGATTTACTCACGGTATGCTGTGACGAGTGACGGCGAATCATAAAGCTAGCTGGCCACTTCAGAGGGTCTTGGAAAAACGTTATATCTGCACTGCACAACCGCTCCATTTTAAAAAGCAAGACAGGGCTAGGTAGATTAATGTGATTGATTTATGGTTTTACGTTAAGTTCAGCTCATTTTTACCATTCAAATAAAAACATTTAACTGTGCTGCAATTCAGAGTTTAATCTGTTACCTTAGATACGAACTCATAGACACAGGATAGCCTACTACGTGTTAGCCGACCCAAATTTCTGGAGTTAGACCGGACCTGAAGCTGCTGCACACGTGCTGTTGACAGCGTTGTTGTACTTTTTAGTAAAGTCTGGCTTGTTCGAAAATTCGTTTATTCAGTAGCTGAGAGCATAAGCTTTCTAACCAGGTATAACAGCACGTCTATTTTTGTTTTTTTAATATCGTTTTTTTAGGTCAACCGACAGCTATGTCATCATGTCATAGAACGTATTCGCTCTTTGTTAGCACTAGCATGCAAATACACAAAGTCTGGCTTGTTTGAAAATTAGATTATTCAGTAGCTGAGAGCATAAGCTTTCTAACCAGGTATAACAGCACGTCTATTTTTCTTTTTTTAATATCGTTTTTTTAGGTCAACCGAAAGCTATGTCATCATGTCATAGAACGTATTCACTCTTTGTTAGCACTAGCATGCAAATACGCAAAGTCTGGCTTGTTTGAAAATTCGTTTATTCAGTAGCTGAGAGCATAAGCTTTCTAACCAGGTATAACAGCACGTCTATTTTTGTTTTTTTAATATCGTTTTTTTAGGTCAACCGAAAGCTATGTCATCATGTCATAGAACGTATTCGCTCTTTGTTAGCACTAGCATGCAAATACGCAAAGTCTGGCTTGTTTGAAAATTCGTTTATTCAGTAGCTGAGAGCATAAGCTTTCTAACCAGGTATAACAGCACGTCTGTTTTTGGTTTTTTAATATCGTTTTTTTAGGTCAACCGAAAGTGCTCTCATTATCGCATTAAAGCCATGACTGTTTGTTAGCACTAGCATTCTAAGACGCTGCATGTGACGAAACGTCGTCAACGAATTTGCGTAATATCTCGTGAAATACTATTATTATTGAGGACTTCTGGGTATGCCTAAGCCATATGTTTGTTGATATACCTAGCTGACAGCGTTTTCATTTGTAATTTTTCATTTTGAATATCGTTCTTTCACTTCCGCAATCAGCTATTTCCTATCCTGGCTGTTGAGACCGTAGAGCTGACCGCATCACGTGTGCAAAGCCGACCAATGCTGTAACTTCACCGTTCGCATATGAATGACGTCACCTTCTCCATTCATCTCTATGGGGAAAAATTGGGCATAAAAATTAATATTTCTCAAAAACCGTGCAGCGAAACTTTCCACAAAGTAATAGCACACGATTCCCAAAGAAGCCGGTCATTTTGACATATGGCACGTGTATGTGGTGTGAAAACTCTGGGAGGAGTAGCGGTCCAAAAAATGGGTGGAATAATAATAATAATAATAAATAAATAATATGTGCAATAATAATAGTGTAGTTGCCCTAAGGCAACCACACTAATAATATGTGCAATAATAATAGTGTAGTTGCCCTAAGGCAACCACACTAACTAGACAATTCCTGCAGAAATTGTGAAGTGTGGTTGCCGCCAACAGCAAAGTCAACTTTGTGCTGAACGGAGCGAACAGTTTCTGTAGCATGAGCAGAGACATAGTATGGTATACATGATATAACATCACGGCAACGAGTTCATTTGCAACACACGTATTCAGAGCTAAATTAACCCTTCATCAATACTTGAGATCAGCGATTTACTCACGGTATGCTGTGACGAGTGACGGCGAATCATAAAGCTAGCTGGCCACTTCAGAGGGTCTTGGAAAAACGTTATATCTGCACTGCACAACCGCTCCATTTTAAAAAGCAAGACAGGGCTAGGGAGATTAATGTGATTGATTTATGGTTTTACGTTAAGTTCAGCTCATTTTTACCATTCAAATAAAAACATTTAACTGTGCTGCAATTCAGAGTTTAATCTGTTACCTTAGATACGAACTCATAGACACAGGATAGCCTACTACGTGTTAGCCTGACCCAAATTTCTGGAGTTAGACCGGACCTGAAGCTGCTGCACACGTGCTGTTGACGGCGTTGTTGTACTTTTTCAGTAAAGTCTGGCTTGTTCGAAAATTCGTTTATTCAGTAGCTGAGAGCATAAGCTTTCTAACCAGGTATAACAGCACGTCTATTTTTGTTTTTTTAATATCGTTTTTTTAGGTCAACCGAAAGCTATGTCATCATGTCATAGAACGTATTCGCTCTTTGTTAGCACTAGCATGCAAATACGCAAAGTCTGGCTTGTTTGAAAATTCGTTTATTCAGTAGCTGAGAGCATAAGCTTTCTAACCAGGTATAACAGCACGTATATTGTTGGTTTTTTTATATCGTTTTTTTAGGTCAACCGAAAGTGCTCTCATTATCGCATTAAAGCCGTTCACTGTTTGTTAGCACTAGCATTCTAAGACGCTGCATGTGACGAAACGTCGTCAACGAATTAGCGTAATGTCTCGTGAAATACTATTATTATTGAGGACTTCTGGTTATGCCTAAGCCATATGTTTGTTGATATACCTAGCTGACAGCGTTTTCATTTGTAATTTTTCATTTTGAATATCGTTCTTTCACTTCCGCAATCAGCTATTTCCTATCCTGGCTGCTGAGACCGTAGAGCTGACCGCATCACGTGTGCAAAGCCGACCAATGCTGTAACTTCACCGTTCGCATATGAATGACGTCACCTTCTCCATTCATCTCTATGGGGAAAAATTGGGCATAAAAATTAATATTTCTCAAAAACCGTGCAGCGAAACTTTCCACAAAGTAATAGCACACGATTCCCAAAGAAGCCGGTCATTTTGACATATGGCACGTGTATGTGGTGTGAAAACTCTGGGAGGAGTAGCGGTCCAAAAAATGGGTGGAATAATAATAATAAATAAACTAGACAATTCCTGCAGAAATTGTGAAGTGTGGTTGCCGCCAACACAAAGTCAACTTTGTGCTGAACGGAGCGAACAGTTTCTGTAGCATGAGCAGAGACATAGTATGGTATACATGATATAACATCACGGCAACGAGTTCATTTGCAACACACGTATTCAGAGCTAAATTAACCCTTCATCAATACTTGAGATCAGCGATTTACTCACGGTATGCTGTGACGAGTGACGGCGAATCATAAAGCTAGCTGGCCACTTCAGAGGGTCTTGGAAAAACGTTATATCTGCACTGCACAACCGCTCCATTTTAAAAAGCAAGACAGGGCTAGGGAGATTAATGTGATTGATTTATGGTTTTACGTTAAGTTCAGCTCATTTTTACCATTCAAATAAAAACATTTAACTGTGCTGCAATTCAGAGTTTAATCTGTTACCTTAGATACGAACTCATAGACACAGGATAGCCTACTACGTGTTAGCCTGACCCAAATTTCTGGAGTTAGACCGGACCTGAAGCTGCTGCACACGTGCTGTTGACGGCGTTGTTGTACATTTTTCAGTAAAGTCTGGCTTGTTCGAAAATTCGTTTATTCAGTAGCTGAGAGCATAAGCTTTCTAACCAGGTATAACAGCACGTCTATTTTTGTTTTTTTAATATCGTTTTTTTAGGTCAACCGAAAGCTATGTCATCATGTCATAGAACGTATTCGCTCTTTGTTAGCACTAGCATGCAAATACGCAAAGTCTGGCTTGTTTGAAAATTCGTTTATTCAGTAGCTGAGAGCATAAGCTTTCTAACCAGGTATAACAGCACGTCTATATTTGTTTTTTTAATATCGTTTTTTTTAGGTCAACCGAAAGCTATGTCATCATGTCATAGAACGTATTCGCTCTTTGTTAGCACTAGCATGCAAATACGCAAAGTCTGGCTTGTTTGAAAATTCGTTTATTCAGTAGCTGAGAGCATAAGCTTTCTAACCAGGTATAACAGCACGTCTGTTTTTGGTTTTTTAATATCGTTTTTTTTGGTCAACCGAAAGTGCTCTCATTATCTCATTAAAGCCATGACTGTTTGTTAGCACTAGCATTCTAAGACGCTGCATGTGACGAAACGTCGTCAACGAATTTGCGTAATATCTCGTGAAATACTATTATTATTGAGGACTTCTGGGTATGCCTAAGCCATATGTTTGTTGATATACCTAGCTGACAGCGTTTTCATTTGTAATTTTTCATTTTGAATATCGTTCTTTCACTTCCGCAATCAGCTATTTCCTATCCTGGCTGCTGAGACCGTAGAGCTGACCGCATCACGTGTGCAAAGCCGACCAATGCTGTAACTTCACCGTTCGCATATGAATGACGTCACCTTCTCCATTCATCTCTATGGGGAAAAATTGGGCATAAAAATTAATATTTCTCAAAAACCGTGCAGCGAAACTTTCCACAAAGTAATAGCACACGATTCCCAAAGAAGCCGGTCATTTTGACATATGGCACGTGTATGTGGTGTGAAAACTCTGGGAGGAGTAGCGGTCCAAAAAATGGGTGGAATAATAATAATAAATAAATAATATGTGCAATAATAATAGTGTAGTTGCCCTAAGGCAACCACACTAACTAGACAATTCCTGCAGAAATTGTGATGTGTGGTTGCCGCCAACGCAAAGTCAACTTTGTGCTGAACGGAGCGAACAGTTTCTGTAGCATGAGCAGAGACATAGTATGGTATACATGATATAACATCACGGCAACGAGTTCATTTGCAACACACGTATTCAGAGCTAAATTAACCCTTCATCAATACTTGAGATCAGCGATTTACTCACGGTATGCCGTGACGAGTGACGGCGAATCATAAAGCTAGCTGGCCACTTCAGAGGGTCTTGGAAAAACGTTATATCTGCACTGCACAACCGCTCCATTTTAAAAAGCAAGACAGGGCTAGGGAGATTAATGTGATTGATTTATGGTTTTACGTTAAGTTCAGCTCATTTTTACCATTCAAATAAAAACATTTAACTGTGCTGCAATTCAGAGTTTAATCTGTTACCTTAGATACGAACTCATAGACACAGGATAGCCTACTACGTGTTAGCCGACCCAAATTTCTGGAGTTAGACCGGACCTGAAGCTGCTGCACACGTGCTGTTGACGGCGTTGTTGTACTTTTTAGTAAAGTCTGGCTTGTTCGAAAATTCGTTTATTCAGTAGCTGAGAGCATAAGCTTTCTAACCAGGTATAACAGCACGTCTATTTTTGTTTTTTTAATATCGTTTTTTTAGGTCAACCGAAAGCTATGTCATCATGTCATAGAACGTATTCGCTCTTTGTTAGCACTAGCATGCAAATACGCAAAGTCTGGCTTGTTTGAAAATTCGTTTATTCAGTAGCTGAGAGCATAAGCTTTCTAACCAGGTATAACAGCACGTATATTGTTGGTTTTTTTATATCGTTTTTTTAGGTCAACCGAAAGTGCTCTCATTATCGCATTAAAGCCGTTCACTGTTTGTTAGCACTAGCATTCTAAGACGCTGCATGTGACGAAACGTCGTCAACGAATTAGCGTAATGTCTCGTGAAATACTATTATTATTGAGGACTTCTGGGTATGCCTAAGCCATATGTTTGTTGATATACCTAGCTGACAGCGTTTTCATTTGTAATTTTTCATTTTGAATATCGTTCTTTCACTTCCGCAATCAGCTATTTCCTATCCTGGCTGCTGAGACCGTAGAGCTGACCGCATCACGTGTGCAAAGCCGACCAATGCTGTAACTTCACCGTTCGCATATGAATGACGTCACCTTCTCCATTCATCTCTATGGGGAAAAATTGGGCATAAAAATTAATATTTCTCAAAAACCGTGCAGCGAAACTTTCCACAAAGTAATAGCACACGATTCCCAAAGAAGCCGGTCATTTTGACATATGGCACGTGTATGTGGTGTGAAAACTCTGGGAGGAGTAGCGGTCCAAAAAATGGGTGGAATAATAATAATAAATAAATAATATGTGCAATAATAATAGTGTAGTTGCCCTAAGGCAACCACACTAACTAGACAATTCCTGCAGAAATTGTGATATGTGGTTGCCGCCAACGCAAAGTCAACTTTGTGCTGAACGGAGCGAACAGTTTCTGTAGCATGAGCAGAGACATAGTATGGTATACATGATATAACATCACGGCAACGAGTTCATTTGCAACACACGTATTCAGAGCTAAATTAACCCTTCATCAATACTTGAGATCAGCGATTTACTCACGGTATGCCGTGACGAGTGACGGCGAATCATAAAGCTAGCTGGCCACTTCAGAGGGTCTTGGAAAAACGTTATATCTGCACTGCACAACCGCTCCATTTTAAAAAGCAAGACAGGGCTAGGGAGATTAATGTGATTGATTTATGGTTTTACGTTAAGTTCAGCTCATTTTTACCATTCAAATAAAAACATTTAACTGTGCTGCAATTCAGAGTTTAATCTGTTACCTTAGATACGAACTCATAGACACAGGATAGCCTACTACGTGTTAGCCGACCCAAATTTCTGGAGTTAGACCGGACCTGAAGCTGCTGCACACGTGCTGTTGACGGCGTTGTTGTACTTTTTAGTAAAGTCTGGCTTGTTCGAAAATTCGTTTATTCAGTAGCTGAGAGCATAAGCTTTCTAACCAGGTATAACAGCACGTCTATTTTTGTTTTTTTAATATCGTTTTTTTAGGTCAACCGAAAGCTATGTCATCATGTCATAGAACGTATTCGCTCTTTGTTAGCACTAGCATGCAAATACGCAAAGTCTGGCTTGTTTGAAAATTCGTTTATTCAGTAGCTGAGAGCATAAGCTTTCTAACCAGGTATAACAGCACGTCTATATTTGTTTTTTTAATATCGTTTTTTTAGGTCAACCGAAAGCTATGTCATCATGTCATAGAACGTATTCGCTCTTTGTTAGCACTAGCATGCAAATACGCAAAGTCTGGCTTGTTTGAAAATTCGTTTATTCAGTAGCTGAGAGCATAAGCTTTCTAACCAGGTATAACAGCACGTCTGTTTTTGGTTTTTTAATATCGTTTTTTTTGGTCAACCGAAAGTGCTCTCATTATCTCATTAAAGCCATGACTGTTTGTTAGCACTAGCATTCTAAGACGCTGCATGTGACGAAACGTCGTCAACGAATTTGCGTAATATCTCGTGAAATACTATTATTATTGAGGACTTCTGGGTATGCCTAAGCCATATGTTTGTTGATATACCTAGCTGACAGCGTTTTCATTTGTAATTTTTCATTTTGAATATCGTTCTTTCACTTCCGCAATCAGCTATTTCCTATCCTGGCTGCTGAGACCGTAGAGCTGACCGCATCACGTGTGCAAAGCCGACCAATGCTGTAACTTCACCGTTCGCATATGAATGACGTCACCTTCTCCATTCATCTCTATGGGGAAAAATTGGGCATAAAAATTAATATTTCTCAAAAACCGTGCAGCGAAACTTTCCACAAAGTAATAGCACACGATTCCCAAAGAAGCCGGTCATTTTGACATATGGCACGTGTATGTGGTGTGAAAACTCTGGGAGGAGTAGCGGTCCAAAAAAATGGGTGGAATAATAATAATAATAAACTAGACAATTCCTGCAGAAATTGTGAAGTGTGGTTGCCGCCAACGCAAAGTCGACTTTGTGCTGAACGGAGTGAACAGTGGTAGGTAGTTGCTGTGATGTCTGAGGCAGTTGCTAGGGTGTTGCTAGGTGGTTCTATGGAGTTCTAAGTGGTTTCATGGAATTCTAGGCGGTCGCTAGGGTGGTGCTAGGTGGTTGCTATGGAGTTTCAGGTGGTTGCTATTGAGCTCCAGGTGGTTGCTAGGGCATTCCTAGGTGGTTGCTAGGGTATGCTAAGTGGTTGGTAGGTGGTTGCTATGGAGTTCTAGGCGGTTGCTAGGGTGTTGCTAGGCAGTTGTTATGGTGTTCCAGGTGGTTGCTAGGGTGTTGCTAGGTGGTTGCTATGGAGTTATAGCCAGTTGCTAGGGTGTTGCTAGGCATTTGCTATGGAGTTATAGGCAGTTGCTAGGGTGTTGCTAGGGAATTCTAGGTGGCTGCTAGGATGTTGCTAGGTGGTTGCTATGGAGTTATTGGTGGTTGCTAGGGTGTTGCTAGGCATTTGCAATGGAGTTATAGGCAGTTGCTAGGGTGTTGCTAGGGTATTCTAGGTGGTTGCTAGGGTGTTGCTAGGTGGTTGCTATAGTGTTGCTAGGCAGTTGTTATGGTGTTCCTGGTGGTTGCTAGGGTGTTGCTAGGTGGTTGCTATGGAGTTCTAGGTGGTTGCAATGGTGTTGCTAGGTGGTAGCTTTGGAGTTATAGCTGGTTGCTAGGGTGTTGCTAGGCATTTGCTATGGTGTTCCAGGTGGTTGCTAGTGTGCTTTTGGGTGGTTGCTATGGAGTTCCAGGTGGTTGCTATGGACTTATAGGCGGTTGCTAGGGTGTTACTAGGCAGTTGTTATGGTGTTCCAAGTGGTTGCTAGGGTGTTGCTAGGTGGTTGCTATGGTGTTCCAGGTGGTTGCAAGGGTGTTGCTAGGTGGTTGCTATGGAGTTCATGGCGGTTGCTATGGTGTTGCTAGGTGGTTGCTAGGGTGTTGTTAGGTGGTTGCTATGGAGTTCTAGGCGGTTGCTATGGTGTTGCTAGGTGGTTGCTCTGGAGTTCTAGGCCGTTGCTAGGGTGTTGCTAGGTGGTTGCTATGGAGTTCTAGGTGGTTGCTAGGGTGTTGGTAGGTGGTTGCTATGGAGTTCTAGGCGGTTGCTATGGTGTTGCTAGGTGGTTGCTATGGAGTTCTAGGCCGTTGCTAGGGTGTTGCTAGGTGGTTGCTATGGAGTTCTAGGTGGTTGCCAGGGTGTTGCTAGGGTGTTGCTAGGTGGTTGCTATGGAGTTCTAGGCGGTTGCTGTGGTGTTGCTAGGTGGTTGCTTTGGAGTTCTAGGCGGTTGCTATAGTGTTGCTAGGTGGTTGCTATGGAGTTCTAGGTGGTTGCTAGGGTGTTGCTAGGTGGTTGCTATGGAGTTCTAGGTGGTTGCTAGGGTGTTGCTAGGGCGTTGCTAGGGTATTCTAAGTGGTTGCTAGGATGTTGCTAGGTGGTTGCTATGGAGTTATAGGCGGTTGCTAGTGTGTTGCTAGGCTGTTGTTATGGTGTTCCAGGTGGTTGCTAGGTGGTTGCTATGGTGTTGCTAGGTGGTTGCTATGGAGTTCTAGGTGGTTGCTAGGGTGTTGCTAGGTGGTTGCTCTGGAGTTCTAGGCCGTTGCTAGGGGGTTGCTAGGTGGTTGCTATGGAGTTCTAGGCGGTTGCTGTGGTGTTGCTAGGTGGTTGCTATGGAGTTCTAGGCGGTTGCTATAGTGTTGCTAGGTGGTTGCTATGGAGTTCTAGGTGGTTGCTAGGGTGTTGCTAGGTGGTTGCTATGGAGTTCTAGGCGGTTGCTATGGTGTTGCTAGGTGGTTGCTATGGAGTTCTAGGTGGTTGCTAGGGTGTTGCTAGGTGGTTGCTATGGCGTTCTAGGTGGTTGCTAGGGGGTTACTAGGGTATTCAAAGTGGTTGCTAGGATGTTGCTAGGTGGTTGTTATGGAGTTCTAGGTGGTTGCTATGGTGTTGCTAGGTGGTTGCTATGGAGTTCTAGGCCGTTGCTAGGGTGTTGCCAGGTGGTTGCTATTGGGTTCCAGGTGTTTGCTAGGATGTTGCTAGGTGGTTGCTATGGAGTTCTAAGCGGTTGCTATGGTGTTGCTAGGTGGTTGCTATGGAGTTCTAGGCGGTTGCTAGGGTGTTGCTAGGTGGTTGCTATGGGGTTCTTGGTGGTTGCTACGGTGTTTCTAGGGGGTTGCTAGGGTGTTGCTAGGTGGTTGCAATGGAGTTCTAGGTGGTTGCTAGGGTGTTGCTCGGTCGTTGCTATGGTGTTCCATGTGGTTGCTAGGGTGTTGCTAGGCAGTTGTTATGGTGTTCCAGATTGTTGCTAGGGTGTTGCTAGGTGGTTGCTATGGTGTTCTAGGTGGTTGCTAGGGTGTTGCTAGGCGGTTGTTATGGTGTTCCAGGTGGTTGCTAGGGTGTTGCTAGGTCGTTGCTATGGTGTTCCATGTGGTTGCTAGGGTGTTGCTAGGCAGTTGTTATGGTGTTCCAGATTGTTGCTAGGGTGTTGCAAGGTGGTTGCTATGGTATTCCAGGTGGTTGCTAGGGTGTTGCTAAGTGGTTGCTATGGTGTTCTAGGTGGTTACTATGGTGTTGCTAGGTGGTTGCTATGGCGTTATATCCAGTTGCTAGGATGTTGCCAGGCATTTGCTATGGTGTTCCAGGTGTTTGCTAGTGTGTTGTTAGGTGGTTGCTATGGAGTTCTAGGCCGTTGCTAGGGTGTTCAAGGTGGTTGCTAGGGTGTTGCTAGGGGGTTGCTATGGAGTTCTAGGTGGTTGCTAGGGTGTTGCTAGGGCGTTGCTAGGGTATTCTAAGTGGTTGCTAGGATGTTGCTAGGTGGTTGCTATGGAGTTATAGGCGGTTGCTAGGGTGTTGCTAGGGCGTTGCTAGGGTATTCTAAGTGGTTGCTAGGATGTTGCTAGGTGGTTGCTATGGAGTTATAGGCAGTTGCTAGGGTGTTGCTAGGCTGTTGTTATGGTGTTCCAGGTGGTTGCTAGGTGGTTGCTATGGTGTTGCTAGGTGGTTGCTATGGAGTTCTAGGTGGTTACTATGGTGTTGCTAGGTGGTTGCTATGGCGTTATAGCCGGTTGCTAGGGTGTTGCCAGGCATTTGCTATGGTGTTCCAGGTGTTTGCTAGTGTGTTGTTAGGTGGTTGCTATGGAGTTCAAGGCCGTTGCTATGGTGTTCTAGGTGGTTGCTAGGGAGTTGCTAGGGGGTTGCTATTGAGTTCTAGGCGGTTGCTAGGTATTTACTGAGTCCAATGACGCGACCCATAGTTCTCTATGACAAACGGTTCAAAAGTTATGAAATATCAAACATCGGCCAATCAGGAAGGGGGGCACGGCTGATCTACACTAATGGACAAAGGACTCTCTACTATGTCCAATGAGGCATTGTACAATTTGTGGGCAATTTTTCCCGTAGAGATGAATGGCAGAATGTTCAATCTAGAGAGAGACCAGAGTACTGCTGCTAGAAGACAGGGCATTGTGACATCACAAGGGTGAACATTCCGCCATTCATTCCCTATGGGGAAAAATTGCCCACAAAAATTCAAATTTTTCAAAAACCGTGCAACCAATCTTTCCACAAAGTAATAGCACACCATTCCCGATCAAGCCGCTCGATTTGACATATTGCACGTGTATGTGGTGCGAAAACTCTGGGAGGAGTAGCGGTCCAAAAAACAGGCGGAAAAAATAATAATAATAACTAGACAATTCCTGCAGAAATTGTGAAGTGTGGTTGCCGCCAACGCAAAGTCGACTTTGTGCTCAACGGAGCGAACAGTTTCTGTAGTATAAGCAGAGACAGAGTATGCTATACATGCTGTAACATCACGGCAACCAGTTTATTTGCAACACACATATTCAGAGCTAAATTAACCCTTCATCAATACTTGAGATCAGCGATTTACTCACGGTATGCTGACGAGTGACGGCGAATCATAAAGCTAGCTGGCCACTTCAGAGGGTCTTGGAAAAACGTTATATCTGCACTGCACAACCGCTCCATTTTAAAAAGCAAGTCAGGTCTAGGGAGATTAATTTGATTGATTGATGGTTTTACATTAAGTTCAGCTCATTTTTACCATTCAACTAAAAACATTTAACTGGGCTGCAATTCAGAGTTTAATCTGTTACCTTAGATACCAACTCATAGACAGAGGATAGTCTATTACCTGTTAGCCTCAATGCAGTTATAAAGAGACCAAAGTTTCCAACTCGCTGGAATATAAAACGGTACTACAAAAGTAAAATGTGACATATTATACATAGTTAGAAAGCTTATTCTATCACCTGTTGGATCGATGAAGTGTAGATAAAGGCAGTTTGTACTACAAAGTTACAGAACACTCAATGCAGTATGTGTGGTATTACAAGCTGACGTCTTCTTCTGGAGTAAGACCGGACCTGAAGCTGCTGCACACGTTTTGTTGACGGCGTTGTTGCACTTTTTAGTAAAGTCTGGCTTGTTTGAAAATTCGTTTATTCAGTAGCTGAGAGCATAAGCTTTCTAACCAGGTATAACAGCACGTCTATTTTTGTTTTTTTAATATCGTTTTTTTAGGTCAACCGAAAGCTATGTCATCATGTCATAGAACGTATTCGCTCTTTGTTAGCACTAGCATGCAAATACGCAAAGTCTGGCTTGTTTGAAAATTCGTTTATTCAGTAGCTGAGAGCATAAGCCTTCTAACCAGGTATAACAGCACGTCTATTTTTGTTTTTTTAATATCGTTTTTTTAGGTCAACCGAAAGCTATGTCATCATGTCATAGAACGTATTCGCTCTTTGTTAGCACTAGCATGCAAATACGCAAAGTCTGGCTTGTTTGAAAATTCGTTTATTCGGTAGCTGAGAGCATAAGCTTTCTAACCAGGTATAACAGCACGTCTATTTTTGTTTTTTTAATATCGTTTTTTTAGGTCAACCGAAAGCTGTCATCATGTCATAGAACGTATTCGCTCTTTGTTAGCACTAGCATGCAAATACGCAAAGTCTGGCTTGTTTGAAAATTCGTTTATTCAGTAGCTGAGAGCATAAGCCTTCTAACCAGGTATAACAGCACGTCTATTTTTGTTTTTTTAATATCGTTTTTTTAGGTCAACCGAAAGTGCTGTCATTATCGCATTAAAGCCATGCACTCTTTGTTAGCACTAGCATTCTGACGAAACGTCGTCAACGAATTTGCGTAATATCTTGTTAAATACTATTATTATTTAGGACTTCTGGGTATGCCTAAGCCATATGTTTGTTGATATACCTACCTGACAGCGTTTTCATTTGTAATTTTAAATTTGGAAAACCGTTTTTATCGTGGTCACTTCCGCATTGCCCTATATGCTTTCTGATTGCTGCTGAGGACGAACAGTGGCCCGCATCACGTGTGCAAAGCCGACCAATGCTGTAACTTCACCGTTCGCATATGAACGACGTCACCTTCTCCATTCATCTCTATGGGGAAAAATTGGGCATAAAAATTAATATTTCTCAAAACCGTGCAGCGAAACTTTCCACAAAGTAATAGCACACGATTCCCAAAGAAGCCGGTCATTTTGACATATGGCACGTGTATGTGGTGTGAAAACTCTGGGAGGAGTAGCGGTCCAAAAAATGGGTGGAATAATAATAATAATAACTAGACAATTCCTCCAGAAATTGTGAAGTGTGGTTGCCGCCAACGCAAAGTCGACTTTGTGCTGAACGGAGTGAACAGTGGTAGGTAGTTGCTATGATGTCTGAGGCAGTTGCTAGGGTGTTGCTAGGTGGTTCTATGGAGTTCTAAGTGGTTTCATGGAATTCTAGGCGGTCGCTAGGGTGGTGCTAGGTGGTTGCTATGGAGTTTCAGGTGGTTGCTATTGAGCTCCAAGTGGTTGCTAGGGCATTGCTAGGTGGTTGCTAGGGTATGCTAAGTGGTTGGTAGGTGGTTGCTATGGAGTTCTAGGCGGTTGCTAGGGTGTTGCTTGGCAGTTGTTATGGTGTTTCAGGTGGTTGCTAGGGTGTTGCTAGGTGGTTGCTATGGAGTTATAGCCGGTTGCTAGGGTGTTGCTAGGCATTTGCTATGGAGTTATAGGCAGTTGCTAGGGTGTTGCTCGGGTATTCTAGGTGGCTGCTAGGATGTTGCTAGGTGGTTGCTATGGAGTTATAGGCAGTTGC
Source organism: Anguilla anguilla (assembly GCF_013347855.1). Taxonomy (NCBI): domain Eukaryota; kingdom Metazoa; phylum Chordata; class Actinopteri; order Anguilliformes; family Anguillidae; genus Anguilla; species Anguilla anguilla. The sequence continues at coordinate 26,396,366 of NC_049210.1, read as the reverse complement.
TAGGGTGTTGCTAGGATGTTGCTAGGTGGTTGCTAGCATGTTGCTAGGTTGTTGCTATAGTGTTGCTAGGCAGTTGTTATGGTGTTACAGGAGGTTGCTAGGGTGTTGCTAGGTGGTTGCTATGGTGTTCCAGGTGGTTGCTAGGTGGTTGCTATGGAGTTCTAGGTGGTTGCTATAGTGTTGCTAGGTGGTTGCTTTGGAGTTATAGCTGGTTGCTAGGGTGTTGCTAGGCATTTGCGATGGCGTTCCAGGTGGTTGCTAGTGTGTTGTTGTGTGGTTGCTATGGAGTTCCAGGTGGTTGCTTGGGGGTTGCTAGGGTATTCTAGGTGGTTGCTATGAAGTTATAGGCAGTTGCTAGGGTGTTGCTAGGCAGTTGTTATGGTGTTCCAAGTGGTTGCTAGGGTGTTGCTAGGCAGTTGTTATGGTGTTCCAAGTGGTTGCTAGGGTGTTGCTAGGTGGTTGCTATGGAGTTCTAGGCAGTTGCTATGGTGTTGCTAGGTGGTTGCTAGGGTGTTGCTAGGTGGTTGCTATGGAGTTTTAGGCAGTTGCTAGGGTGTTGCTAGGTGGTTGCTAAGGAGTTCTAGGCCGTTGCTAGGGTGTTGCTAGGTGGTTGCTATGGAGTTGTAGGTGGTTGCTAGGGTGTTGCTAGGTGGTTGCTATGGAGTTCTAGGTGGTTGCTAGGGTGTTGCTAGGTGGTTGCTATGGTGTTCCAAGTGGTTGCTAGGGTGTTGCTAGGCAGTTATGGTGTTCCAAGTGGTTGCTAGGGTGTTGCTAGGTGGTTGCTATGGTGTTCCAGGTGGTTGCTAGGGTGTTGCTAGGTGGTTGCTATGGAGTTCTAGGCGGTTGCTATGGTGTTGCTAGGTGGTTGCTAGGGTGTTGCTAGGTCGTTGCTATGGAGTTCTAGGCAGTTGCTATGGTGTTGCTAAGTGGTTGCTATGGAGTTCTAGGCCGTTGCTAGGGTGTTGCTAGGTGGTTGCTATGGAGTTCTAGGTGGTTGCTAGGGTGTTGCTAGGTGGTTGCTATGGAGGTCTAGGCGGTTGCTATGGTGTTGCTAGGTGGTTGCTATGGAGTTCTAGGCGGTTGCTAGGGTGTTGCTAGGTGGTTGCTATGGAGGTCTAGGCAGTTGCTAGGGTGTTGCTAGGTCGTTGCTATGGTGTTCCATGTGGTTGCTAGGGTGTTGCTAGGCAGTTGTTATGGTGTTCCAGATTGTTGCTTGGGTGTTGCTAGGTGGTTGCTATGGTGTTCCAGGTGGTTGCTAGGGTGTTGCTAGGTGGTTGCTAGGGTATTCTAAGTGGTTGCTAGGATGTTGCTAGGTCGTTGCTATGGGGTTATAGGCGGTTGCTAGGGTGTTGCTCGGCATTTGCTATGGTGTTCCAGGTGGTTGCTATGGAATTCTAGATGGTTGCTAGGGTTTTCTAGCTGGTTGTTATGGGTTGCTAGGTCGTTGCTATGGAGTTAGAGCCGGTTGCTAGGATGTTGCTAGGGGGTTGCTATGGCGGTTTCTAGTCTTTACTGAGTCCAATGACGCGACCCATAGTTCTCTATGACAAACGGTTCAAAAGTTATGAAATATCAAACATCGGCCAATCAGGAAGGGGGGCGAGGCTGATCTCCACCAATGGACAAAGGACTCTCTACCATGTCCAATGAGGCATTGCACAATTTGTGGGCAATTTTTCCCCATAGAGATGAATGGCCGAATGTTCAAATCTAGAGAGAGACCAGAGTACTGCTGCCAGAAGACAGGGCATTGTGACATCACAAGGGTGAGAAGACAGAGCATTGTGACATCACAAAGGTGAACATTCCGCCATTCATTCTCTATGGGAAAAATTGCCCACAAAAATTCAAATTTTTCAAAAACCGTGCAACCAATCTTTCCACAAAGTAATAGCACACCATTCCCGATCAAGCCGCTCGATTTGACATATTGCACGTGTATGTGGTGCGAAAACTCTGGGAGGAGTAGCGGTCCAAAAAATGGGCGGAATAAATAATAAAGAATAATAATAATAATAATAATAATATGTGCAATAATAATAGTGTA